>NC_142795.1:63660452-63670452 GCF_049724085.1 Artemia sp. Qi Xiang Cuo | reverse complement strand
TATTGGTTGTATTCACCATCTAAGGTATATTTTTTCTAACCAAATTTTACCAGTTTGTTTCTGATTCATCAACCTAATTTTATCTGTGATATTATCCTATTATTTGTTTAAATATATTTTGGTCACATACAATTTCGGTCACATATATTTTGGTCATGATTTAGTAATAGTTCCAATTAATAGCCTTCCTTGTAGACTTGCTTCATATAGACTTCCATTTATTAAAATGAGATGTATAGATATTCAATTAAATATATTATCCTTCATAAATCAAACATTTCCTTCTCATGCGTGTTTGGTTTATTCGAGAAACACACTAAAAATTATCGTAATAGCTGTCGTGACAAACGTTTATTTGGTTTTTCAGATGTGCAGAGCTGTCTCTTTCTTCAAATCTAGCATCTTGATTTGCTTTTTTTTCCTTTGTTCTTTCTTGTTTTCATAATCGTTCCATGTTGATTGAAATTTTTCAGAGCAGTTCATAGAATTTTTACGACCATACGAGCTATATGATCTATTCTTGCAATCTATTGTCTTTTATTTTATTATTATTATTTGCCAATACATACATATTTATTTAAAAGTAAATGCAATTCTTCAAGCATTGCTAGTTGATAGCTGAAAAGTTTATCAACCAAAGTTTGTCCGAGTACTAAAATATAATTTTCACAAGAGTAATATCTAATAAGTTGCCAAAAGAATGGATAATCACGCTATTTTTTTCTTCTGAATTGTAAGTAATTGAAATAGAAACTGGTGAATAACACATGTCTTAAGTAAATTGTAAATGATAACCAAGATTTAAGGCTGGACGAAATGAAAACCGAAAATTAGCTATGCAAAAGAGATTTTACTGTGCAAAAATGGGGCGGTTATCTTTTGATGAATGCAAACGGGTTAAGAAGGCGGTCCTTAACTTGACTCTGCAAAATTTGAAAAGCAGGATTTGAAGCTCTCACCTGATTTTAAAAGACAAAATCGAAAAAGGTAAAAAGCGGACGAATATGTAGGATTTTGTTTCCCTCTCAGCATTAGCCTTTAGTAAAATTGAGAAAAGACTAGACATTTAAAAAAGAAGAAGGATCAATTAAAGAAAAACGTAAGGACGTTTGATACACATTTAAAGGAAAGAATACACTTATTTAGCAAGGGCACCAACAGAAAATTTTCCAGGGGGGGGGGCGCAGACGCCAAAACAGCAGTGGTGATTGGGGGACAGGGAATATATTTCAGGATATTTATTTTTGTATGAATAAGTTTATTTATAAATACTTTTAGTGAAAAACTCAAATAAAAAGAGCAATTAAATTGAATTCAAAATGAAACAAAATACAGTAAATTTTAAACAACAAGGATTCCTGGCAAAGGGATCGCTTTATTTAATCAATAATATATGTAATTATTATGCATTTAGCCTAATCTGAAAAGAAAATCAGACTCAAACCAAAATTACAGAAAGATTTCTTGCTTCCATAGATTATAACAGATGTAGAGTTGTCTTTATGGAATTTCCTACTCCTTAGAATAGTTTACAGAAAGAGTAAAGATACTCAAAAATCATCCTGCCTGCATAGATAACGCGTCTTGATTTTATACCGGCCATGTAAAATGTCAAAAAACCAAACAAAGTGACAAATTTCAGTAAAAAAAAAACAACAAACGAGACTGCGGCCAGTGGAGAGAAAAGAAACGACAAATGCAAAACAACGAGGATATTTCGCCTGTATCCAAACAAGGCGTCTTCAGCACGAGAGATACAGAAGAGGAACAAGATAGAAAAAAACAAGCTAAAACTAAAAAACCAATCAAACCACCACAAAAAAAATACAATTGGCGCAAACTGATCCACGTAGGGAAAAGATGCTATTATAGAGCATCTTTTTTCTCTATAGTAGCATCTTTTCCCTACGTGGATCAGTTTGCGCCAATTGTATACATATTTTTTTTTGGTGGTGGTTTTATTGGTTTTTTAGTTTTAGCTTCTTTTTTTTTATCTTGTTCCTCTTCCGTTTCTCTCGTGCTGAAGACGCCTTGTTTGGATACAGGCGAAATATCCGCGTTGTTTTGAATTTGTCGTTTGTTTTCCCTCCACTGGCCGCAGTCTCGTTTGTTTTTGTTTTTTTTTTCACTGAAATTGTTGTCTTTGTTTGGTTTTTTGTCATGGCTGGCCAGTTCGGCTTAAGATCTTTCATGTAAAATGTACCTCTTTCATAACAGGACAATTCTCCACTTCGAACTTAAATCCCTTTTATATTCAGATATTTACAAAATTTACAGAACAGCGAAAGAAAAACTAAATTTAAACTTACTATCCAACTGTCAAATTGATCATCTTTCTTTGTATTAGCCTATTCAACTAGATAAATGAACAGGTTAAAAAAAAATTCGTCACAGGAGAATCTTATCAAATAGTTCGTGACAAAAAAAAACTTGAAGTAAAAATTGACTTGGACCAATATCCACCAAAACTAAAAATGGAATTCTCTTGACAATTGCTAGACCAACAGTATTGGCTTTTTATGCTGATTCTAAATATATAAAATTATTTCAGTTTATTGTTACCCACTCACAACAAAAAATTTGAGAAAATTTGGCTAGTTTTTGAGAAAAAGGGGAACACCCCCAGAAATGTGAGCGATCTTATTGAAAATCCCTGAATAAACAAATCATATCAGAAAACTCTACGATAGAAGTTTCAAGCTCCAATCTTCAAAATGTGGAGTTTCGCATTTTTTTTTTCAGAAGAAACATCGTCGATACATGTTTGTTTGTTTTGCTTTTTCACAGGGATGATTGTATCAAAGTGAATGTCCAAGATAATTGGGAGGGAGCTCATTCAAACGTATATTGAAAGCTTTATTTTTAAATGACCATACACGTTGGGCCAGAGGAAAGTCTAGCTTTCTGCCATTTTATGGCACCAAACTACGACTTTACTCTAAAGAGGACGAATTTGCAATCAACTTAAAATTATGAGAAGTTCATTGGTTTAAAAGTAACAATAACTATATTTTATGCTTCCCAGTTGCAAAAAAAGTAATTAAACAAATGTATTTAAATAAATTTGTGTGTGTTTGTGTGTGTGTGTGTGTGTGTGTGTGTTTGTGTGTGTGTTTTTGAGTGTGTGTGTGTTTTTGTGGTTGTTTTTGTCTGTGTGTGTGTGTGTGTGTGTGTGTGTGTTTGTGTGTGTGTGTGTGTTTGTGTGTGAGTTTGTTGTGTGCGTGTGTTTGTGTGTGTGTTTGTGTGTGTGTGACATTCTGAAGATGTTTCAAAGTTCATTTTAGATTTTTTTTTTTTGTTGAAATGTAAGAGTTGGAATATTTCAGTAGTATCTTGTCGCAGTTTACCTTGTCACTGTTACATTCTCTTGATGTTTTAATGTTCATTTCGATTTTTTTTTCGTTGAAATGTAAGAGTTGGAATATTTCAGTAGTGTTTTGTCATGGTTTACCTTGTCACTGTCTGTTACAGTATGAAGATGTTTCAAAGTTCATTTTGGATTTTTTTTTTCGTTGAAATGTGTGTTTGTGTGTGTTTGTTTGTGTGTGTTTTTGTGTGTGTGTGTGTGTGTGTTTGTTTTTGTGTGTGTGTTTTTGTGTGTGTGTGTTTTTGTGTGTGTTTTTGTGCGTGTGCGTGTGTGTGTGTGTGTTTGTGTGTGTGTGTGACATTCTGAAGATGTTTCAAAGTTCATTTTAGATTTTTTTTTTGTTGAAATGTAAGAGTTGGAATATGTCAGTAGTATCTTGTCGCGGTTTACCTTGTCACTGTTACATTCTCTTGATGTTTCAAAGTTCATTTGGATTTTTTTTTCATTGAAATGTAAGAGTTGTAATATTTCAGTAGTGTTTTGTCGTGGTTTACCTTCTCACTGTTACATTCTGAAGATGTTTCAAAGTTCATTTTGGATATTTTTTTTTCGTTGAAATGTGTGTGTGTGTGTTTGTGTTTTTGTTTTTATGTGTGTGTTTGTGTGTATGTGTTTGTTGTTGTTTTTGTTTGTGTGTGTTTTTTTGTTTGTGTGTGTTTGTTTGTGTTTGTGTGTTTGTGTGTGTGTGTTTGTTTGTTTGTGTGTGTTTTTGTGTTTGTGTTTGTGTGCGTGTGTGTGTGTTTGTGTGTGTGTTTTTGTGTTTTTGTGTTTGTGTTTCTGTTTGTGTGTTTGTGTGTGTGTGTTTGTGTGTGTGTGTGTGTTTTTTTGAGTGTGTTTGATTGTGTTTTTGTTTGTGTGTGTTTGTGTTTTTGTTTTTTTGTATTTGTTTGTGTGTGTGTGTTTGTGTGTGTGTGTTTTTGTGTGTGTGTATGTTTAAGTTTGTGTGTATTTGTGTGTGTTTTAGTATGTGTGTGGTTGTGTTTGTGTGTGTGTTTTGTGTGATTGTTTGTGTTTGTTTGTTTTTGTATGTTTTTTTTTTTGTTTGTGTTTTTTTGTGATTTTGTTTGTATGTGTGTGTGTTTGTGACATTCTGAAGATGTTTCAAAGTTCAATTTAGATTTTTTTTTTGTTGAAATGTAAGAGTTAGAATCTTTCATTTGTATTTTGTCGCGGTTTACCTTGTCACTGTTACATTCTCTTGATGTTTCAAAGTTCATTTGGGATTTTTTTTCGTTGAAATGTAAGAGTTGGAATATTTCAGTACTGTTTTGTCATGGTTTACCATATCACTGTTACATTCTGAAGATGTTTCGAAATTCATTTTGGATTTTTACATTTACAAACTCTTACATTTCAACGAAAAAAAAAAATCCAAATGAACATTGAAACATCAAAAGAATGTAATGTAAACACACACAAACACACACACACATACACACAAACACACACAAACAAACACACACAAACAAACACAAAAACACACACACACAAACACACACACAAACACACAAACACAAAAACACACACACACAAAAACTAAAACAAACAAACGCAAAAACAAACAAACACACACCCACACACACACACACACTAACACACAAACACACAAACACACACACACACACACACACACACACAAGCACACACAAACAAACAAACACACAAACACACACACTCAAAAACACACACACACAATCACACACACACACACACAAAAACAAACACACACACACACAAACACACAAACACACACACACAAACACACACAAACAAACACACACAAGAACAAGCACCCTCACACACACACACACACACACACACAAACAAAAACACAAACACACAAACACAAACACACACACACACACACACACACACGCACAAAAACACACACACACACACACACAAACACACACACACTAATACAGACACACACACACAAACACGCAAACACAAACACACACACACAAACACACACACACACAAACACACACACACACACACAAACACACGCACACACAAACACACACACACAAACACACAAACACAAACACACACACACACACGCACAAACACACAAACACAAACACAAAAACATGCACAAACACAAAAAAACAAACACAAACACACAAACACACACACAATCAAACACATAATCAAACACACACAGAAACACACACAAACAAACAAACAAAAACACACACATACACAAAAAAACACACAAACACACAAACACACACAAACACACACACAAACAAAAACAGACAAACATAAACACACACACACAAACACAAACACACACAAACACAAAAAAAATACACACAAACACACAGACACACACACACACACAAACACACACACAAACACAAACACACAAAAACAATAAAAAAAAAAAACACAAAAACACACACAAACACACATACACAAACAAAAAAACAAATAAAAAAAAACACACACAAAAAAACAAAAAAACCAACAAACAAACTCACACACACAAACACGCAAAAACACAAACGCAAACACACAAACACAAACAAACAAACACACACATAAACACACCCACACACACAAACATAAACATACACGCACAAACACACAAACACACACACACAGACATACACACACAAACACACACAAACACACACACACACACAAAAACAAACAAAAACACAAAACAAAAAACAAAAATACACAAACACAAACACACAAACACACACAAAAAAAAGCAAACACACACACAAAAAAATAAACACACACACACAAAAACACACACACACACACACACATTTCAACGAAAAAAAAAATTCAAAAATGAACTTTTAAACATTTTCAGAAAATAACAGTGTCAAGGTAAATCACGATAAAACACTACAGAAATATTCCAACTCTTACATTTCAACAAAAAAAATCCAAATGAACATTGAAACATCAAGAGAATGTAACAGTGACAAGGTAAACCGCGAAAAAATACTAATTAAATATTCTAACTCTTACATTTTAACAAAAAAAAAAATATAAAATGAACTTTTAAACATCTTCAGAATGTCACACACAAAAACACACAAACACACACACACACAAACAGACACACACAAATACACAAACAAAAATAAACGCACACAAAACAGACACACAAACACAAACACACACAAACACACACACACAAACCCAAACACACACACACACACAAAAAAACACACAAAAACAAAAACACGACAAAACACAAACACACAAAACAAAAAAACACAAACACAAAAACAAACAAACACACACACAAAAAAATACACACACAAACACAAACACACACACACAAACAAACACACACACACATACATATACACACACACACAGACACATACAAACACAGACAAACACACACAAACACACACACATAAACACACACACACACAAACAAACACACACACACACACAAAAACACACACCAAAACAAACACTCTCACACACACAAACACACACAAACACACACATAAACAAACACACAAACGCATAAACGCAAACACAAAAAAACGCACACAAAGACACACACAAAACACAAACACACACAAACACACAAACACAAACACACACATACACATTTCAACGAAAAAAAAAATCCAAAATGAACTTTGAAACATTTTCAGAATGTAACAGTGACAAGGTAAACCATGACAAAACACTACTGAAATATTCCAGCTCTTACATTTCAACGAAAAAAAAATTCAAATGAACATTGAAACATCAAGAGAATGTAACAGTGAAAGGGTAAACCACGACAAAACACTACTGAAATATTCCGACTCTTACATTTCAACAAAAAAAAATCTAAAATGAACTATGAAACATCTTCAGAATGTCACACACAAACACACAAACACAAACACACACAAACACAAAAATACACACGCACACAAACACAAACACACACAAACACACAAACAAACGCACACACAAACACACACAAAAACTGAAACACAAACAGACACATACAAACACACACACACAAACACGCACACACACAAACACACCCACAAACACAAACAAACACACACAAACACACAAACACAAACACACACACAAACACAAACACACACACACACAAACACACACATAAACACACAAACACACAAACACACACACACAAACACACACACACATACACACATACACAAACAAACACACAAATACACAAACACAAACACACACACACACACAAACACACACACAAAAACACACAAACACAAACAAAAACACAAACAAAAACAAAAACACACAAACACAAAAAAAAAAATACACGCACACAAACACATACACACAAATATAAACACACATAACAATACACACAAACAAACAAAAACACACAAACACACACAAAAAAACAAAAACACAAACAAAAACAAACAAAAACACACAAACACACAAACACACACACAAAAACAAAAACAAAAAAACACACAGACAACAAACACACACACAAACACAAACACACAAACACACACACACAACACACACACACAGCAAAAGTTGTGTGTTGAGAGAGACACAAAAGTTGAGAGAGACATGCAAAAGTTGGGTTAATTTAGGTTCACTTAGAGTGGCGCGCCACTCTAAGTGAACCTAAATTAACCCAACTTTTGCATGTATCTCTCTTAGAGTGGCGCGCCACTCTAAGTGAACCTAAATTAACCCAACTTTTTCATGTCTCTCTCATCTTTTGTGTCTCTCTCAACACTCAACTTTTGCTGTGTGTGTGTGTTTGTGTTTGTGTGTGTGTGTTTGTGTTTGTGTTTGTGTGTGTGTATTTGTGTGTGTGTGTGTTTGTGTGTGTGTATTTGTGTGTTTGTGTGTATGAATTTGTGTGTGTGTATATGTGTGTGTGTTTGTGTGTGTTTGTTTGTGTGTGTGTGTCTTTGTGTGTGTGTGTGTGTGTGTGTGTTTGTGTGTTTTTTTTGTGTGTTTTTGTGTGTGTTTGTGTGTGTGTTTGTGTGTGTGTGTCTGTGTGTGTGTGTGTTTTTGTGTGTGTTTTTGTGTGTGTGTATTTGTTTGTTTGTGTGTGTGTGTGTTTGTTTGTGTTTGTGTGTTTTTGTGTGTGTGTTTGTTTTTGTTTGTGTGTTTTTTTTTGTTTGTGTGTGTGATTGTGTGTGTGTGTTTGTGTGTGTGTTTGTGTGTGTCTGTGTGTGTTTTGTTTTTTTTTTTGTTTTTCTGTTTGTGTTTTTTTGTGTGTTTGTTTGTTTGTGTGTGTGTGTTTGTGTTTGTGTGTTTGTGTTTTTTTGTGTTTTTGTGTTTTTTTTTGTTTGTGTGTGTTTGTGTGTGTGTCTGTGTGTGACATTCTGAAGATGTTTCAAAGTTCATTTTAGATTTTTTTTGAAATGTAAGAGTTGGAATATTTCAGTAGTATCTTGTTGCGGTTTACCTTGTCACAGTTACATTCTCTTGATGTTTCAAAGTTCATTTTGAATTTTTTCTTTCGTTGAAATGTAAGACCTGGAACATTTCAGTAGTGTTTTGTCGTGGTTTACCTTGTCACTGTTACGTTCTGAAGATGTTTCAAAGTTCATTTTGGATTTTTTTTTTCGTTGAAATGTGTTTGTGTGTGTGTGTTTGTGTTTGTGTGTTTGTGTTTGTTTGTGTGTTTGTGTGTGTGTGTGTGTGTTTGTGTGTGTGTGTGTGTGTGTTTGTGTGTGTGTGTTTGTGTGTTTGTGTGTTTTTGTGTGTGTTTGTTTGTGTGTGTTTGTGTGTGTTTGTTTTTTTATGTTTGTGGGTGTTTGTGTGTTTCTGTGTTTGTGTGTGTGTGTATTTGTGTGTGTGTTTCTGTCTGTGTGTTTGCGTGTGTGTATTTGCGTGTTTGTGTTTGTGTGTGTTCTTCTGTATGTGTGTTTTTGTGTGTGTGTTTGTTTGTGTTCGTGTGTGTGTTTGTGTGTGTGTGTTTGTGTGTGTGTGTTTTGTGTGTGTGTGTGTGTGTGTGCGTTTGTGTGTGTGTGTCTGTTTGTGTGTGTGTGTTTGTGTTTGTGTGTTTGTGTGTGACATTCTGAAGATGTTTCAAAGTTCATTTTAGATTTTTTTTTGTTAAAATGTAAGAGTTGGAATATTTCAGTAGTATTTTGTCGCGGTTTACCTTGTCACTGTTACATTCTCTTGATGTTTCAATGTTCATTTGGATTTTTTTTCGTTGAAATGTAAGAGTTTGAATATTTCAGTAGTGTTTTGTCGTGGTTTACATTGTCACTGTTACATTCTGAAGATGTTCAAAGTTCATTTTGGATTTTTTTTTTCGTTGAATGTGTGTGTGTGTGTTTGTGTGTGTGTGTGTTTATGTGTGTTTATGTGTGTTTCTGTGTGTGTGTTTGTGTGTGTGTGTGTTTATGTGTGTGTTTGTGTGTGTGTGTGTGTGTGTGTGTTTGTGTGTGTTTGTGTTTGTGTGTGTGTGTGTGTGTGTTTGTTTTTGTTTGTGTGTGTTTTTTTTTGTGTGTGTTTTGTGTTTTTTTTAGTTTTTGATTTGTTTTTTGTGTTTGTGTGTGTTTGTGTGTGTGTCTGTTTGTGTGTTTTTGTGTGTGTATGTGTGTGTGTGTGTGTGTGTGTGTGTGTGTGTGTGTCTGTGTTTGTGTGTGTCTGTGTGTGTGTGTTTGTTTGTGTTTTTGT
>NC_142795.1:63605452-63655452 GCF_049724085.1 Artemia sp. Qi Xiang Cuo | reverse complement strand
ATGGAATTTCCAAGATCAACCAAGTGAACTTCATTGAACTAATGAATCTGAGACTTTTTCAATTTTCAATTTTAGCCTTAGAGATCGAATTTTATTCTAAGTCGTATTTAAATATAAAAGCGTTTTACTGAAGACGGCTCTTGGATATGGAGGCGAAATGTTCATTTAAGGTTTGAACAAATTTTAATGTCTTAAATATTCCCCCTTTGTTATACCTGTTGTTGTATTTTTATGGTGAAAAGGTAGTATGGCCTTCGTCGTTACTTCTATAAGAGTTGGAGGAGAAAAAACAATCTATCGAGGACTTATTAGTCTTCTAGCCCCTCAAAGAATTCTATTCACCATTGGTGATGTAAAATCTACAAGAATGCCTATAATTCTGCGTGTCGAAAGGCCTAGTTTCAGTATTGTTTTATTTGTTCTTTTTAGATTTTGGTAAAGATCTATTAAAAAATTGGCATCCTAAAACTCCTTCAGTCCTTTTATGTCTGGTTCTTGAGAGTACATATACAGAGGGTGAATCGAATGCTCGACAGCCATTCACACATTTTGTGAATATCGGTAAAAAGACCATTTTTGCTACTAACTCTTTTCTATCGCAATCTGATAGGAGGGTTTATCTTGAGCTACCTTTCTTTAAGTCAATGTTTTTAAAACCAGTATCTGACATTAGAATCACTGGAACTGTTACAGGATTTAAGAATTCCTCGTCATCTGGCCCTGATGACATTAAATAAAAAATAATTGTTTCAGCTCAAAGTAAGGAGCAACAATAAAAGTTAAAATGAACAGAATTTATTCCATATATTAGAGGAGCTGCCCCTTTCTCAACATCTCCCTCTATACGCTAAAGTTTTCTGGTATTCTTAGACAAGCTTCCTAATGTTCTAATTAAATGACCCTTGTGTTTCAAGACTTATTATTAAAGAATTGGGACAACATTCAAACCCTCTCATATATGTAGTAATGTCTGTTTTTTTTTTTAAATTTTAATGTTGTTCCTTACTGTGAATTGAAAGCCTGTTTTTTTTTTAAATTTAATCTCTGATTGTTTTTTTTAAATAATGCGGGGAAATCTGGCTCCACCTCAATGTAAAAATCCCCCTCTCTCATGCAAATATCCTCTAGACAATTAACCCCGTGGGAAATTTACCCCGGAAAATTAGCCTTAACATCTCCACACCTAAAATTGAGTCGGCAAAGAGAGAGTAAGACAAATAAATTGAATTTCGTATAGGAATTCAGGCAAATTTCCCCAGCGTAAAACTTCCCCTGAAAAGTTTACCCCTCTGAAAATTCCTTCTCCTAGGAAACTTCTCCCCGTGGAAATTTACCAAAGCAGAAAATACATCCCCCACCCGGAAATATGTGCACATTTACCAATAACAAAGACTGTACGTAAACAATGGGCACACTTTTTAACTTGAACTTTTCCCAATAGACTTTAGAGGGTCATGTCATCTCAAAAGGGATAGTTATTGGACATTTCAACTGTCTTGAACAAAATAGCTAACTCAAAATTTTGATCAAAACGATTTTACGAAAAAGGGGTGTAGGAGGGGGGCTAGTTGCCCTTCAATCTTTTTGGTCACTTTAAAGAAAACTAGAACATTTAGCTTACGTTCGAATAAGCCTTCTCTCGATGTTCTAGGACCATTGGTTCGATACGATCACCCCTGAAAAAAAGAAAGAAGACACGTATCCGTGATCTTTCTTCTGGCAAAAAATAATACGCAAGTCCACATTTTTACAGTTAGGGGATTGAAACCTCTACATCACCGTTCTCCGATACGCTGAATTGATGGTGTGATTTGCATAAAGTTTTTTTTACTTTTAGGTTAGGTTTCTTCCTCCTTTTTTCTAAAATCAGGCAAATTTTCTCATGTTTGTAGCCTTTGATAGCTAGTACTATAAACTTTTGATATATCTATTCATATCAAAATTCCGTTTTTCAGAGCTTTAGTAACTATTGAGTCGCGTCGGCCCTTACTTACAGTTTGTTCCTACGAACAGTTTGATTTCTGCCTGCTAAAGTAATTAAGTTCATAGTTACTTCCATTGTTTCTCCCTTAACTATACTTATCCACTTCTCCTTCATAGCAATATAATTTCCCGAATACCGAGTAAGTTGTTGAGAACGCGATGGTTTCTCCCCTTAATAGTTGTGTTGTTTCTAGTGATTTTGTTCAGAATTTCCACTTTGGTTCCCCTAGAAATGAAATCTGATTGTCCTAGTGATTTCTGTTGAACTATCCCATCCTTCGCTAGACTCCCTTTTTATTCTTGCAGCTTTTTTCTTGGATGCTCGTAAAGCCTTTGATTCGTTAATCAAGAGTATTTTTCATTCTAAACTTCCCTATTTTTGCGTAAGAACAAGTACTTGTCTTTGATTTAGGTCATATATGCCTGGAAGAATAATCTCTGTTGATCCAATTCTATTTTCATTCACAAAACGTTAACCTTCATAAAAGTTAAAACACCATATACTTTCTCACAACTCTATTTTTGTTAAACAATAAAACACTTTAGCGTAAAGAGCAAGGCGTTGAGGAGGGGACAGCCCCTTTCATATACAGAATAATTTCTGTTCGTTTTAAATTTTAACGTCGTTCCTTACTTTCAGTTAAAAAAAAACTAGTTTTTTTTTATTTAATGTCTGTCAAGGCTTAAGTCTCGAGCCAGTGCCTAATTTTGTAGTTACAAATGATAATATTTCATATTGTGTCATCCTATGTTTTCCGTGTTCATTCCGTGCTTTTCCTGAAGATAGCACCCGTGTTACTTCTGGGACAATGGAGGACTGGGTTCGTACAAAGCCAGGGGAGCTATTTGGTTTAGGTGCTAACTCTCCAGCCCTAAATGTTTCTAAACCTAGTTTTATAGTATTCCTCGAGAATCTCCAAAGGCTCTATTAGTATACCATAGGATGGCCTAATCCTTTTTTTAGACGTCCTTATTGATGAAAATTTTTTTTAAGCACCATATTGATTATTGTAAAATGAAGGTATATAGAAACCTTCTTATTTCAAGAAAGCTCAAGTGTGTTTTTCCTTGGCTAAATGTTCATCTAAGATTGTCTTCTCAAATGGAGATCTAGACGCAGAAATACTAGCAAAGGCGGCAAAGGCGAACGCCGTCTTTTAAGATTAAGATGTCACAAGCCCTAGATCAATCGCCTCACTAAAGGACAATTCAACTCTATTTATGTAGCTAATGTTAACTATGCTATATTTGTCAGAGACGAGGCCCAGGACCGAGACCCATGTGATGAAGGTGGTTAATGTACAGACGAAACAGATAAGAAAAAGTGAACGTGTCAGATGGTTTGACAGGTTTTGGGACCTGAAAATTCTACGGTCCTTCAAGTTACCACCCTATGTCAGTGACTGGTGCCTTGCTCACTCCGTTGATACGGGCTTCTTCTTTGTCTGCCCTCGCTAACTCCCGCCCGACTCATCTTTGGATTTGATCTGACTATAAATGATTGGCGAGACCCCAGAGGAAAACCGCACTCGAGATAAGTGGATGTTATTCGCGGTTGACTCACTTCCCGAAACATTGAACAAACTCCAAAAATCCAAATTTTTGGGAAACTCCAAAAATCCATAACAAGACGTTCATTGGTGACTCTGCCGAAAAAGAGCTTTAAGTAAGCAACTCTATGAATCCTATTTCGCAGTTTGATTTATTCGCATGTTTTTTATTGCATAATTACATGGATGTCTACTTTTCATTCTTTTCATTAACACCTTTCTAACATTTACAAATTGTTCAGCTAATCCACTGTTACTCCATGTTAAAAATCTTTGTATTCTTTTCTGTGTATCTTTAATTTTTTACAGCTTCATGTTTTTTCAGCCTCCCCCCTCCTTTACAGGACATGAAGTCTTTGTGGGGGCCATTGTTATACATGTTTGTGCCTTTTTTTATTTGTAGTAATATATTTTATCTTAAACCTCCACTCCAAGGTTCTCTGATACAGTGGATTGATGCATAATTTTCATCCCCCCCTTCTACGCAAACGCACACACTGGCGGATGTTTTTCACCTTTTTTAAAGCTTATCCAAGTTTGAACTTGCTATGGGTGATCTTTAGAGTTAAGGGATTTCATTTATTGTGCATCATTTCAATAAGGTAATTCATCCAATGAAAATATCGATGTCGCAATTTCGTTTTTTAAATTTTCAATTTCTTGAAAAAAAAACAGGTTTTATAAACTAAAATTAAGGAGCAACATTAAAACTTAAAACGAACAGAAATTATTAAGTATATTAGGAGGTCACTCCCTCCTCTGCACCTCGCTCTTTACACTAAAGTTCAAATTTTTTCCCAATTCTTTAACAATGACTCCTGAGTCACAAAGGCCGTTTAATTAGAATAAGAAGCTCTTTTACAAGTACTAAAAAAATTAGTGTAAAGAACGAAGACTAAAGGGTGAAGCATAAAGAGTAAAAACCTTAGCGTATTGAGGAGGGGGTGACCCCTCTCATATACATAATAATTTATGTTCGTTCTAAGTTTTAATGTTGCTCCTTTATTTTAGTTGAAAAACTTTTATTGATTTAATTCCTGACTTTTTTTTAAATAAGGCTGGGGAATCCGGCTACCCCGCCATGGACAGATCCCTATCCCCATAAGAATTTCCTCCGTGGAAAGATCCTCTAACATACCCCCCTCCCCCCTAATTAAAAATTGCCCTGAAAACGTCTGTACACCGCCCAATAACCAATAGTATATGTAAACAATGGGCAAAGTTCATAACTTGCAGCCCTTCCCCCGGGGACTATGGGGGTTAAGTCATCCTCAAAAACAAATTTATCACATTTTTCGACTATGCCGAAAAAATGGCCATCTCAAAATTTTTATCGGGTGTCTTTGGGGAAAAATGAGCGTGGGAGGGATGCTAGCTACCCTCCAATATTTTTGGTCACTTAAAAAAGGTACTAAAACTTTCAATTTCCAATCCAATGAGCTCTCCCCCAATCTTATACGATCTCTGGTTCGATACGATCACCCCTGGGGAAAAAAATTACAAAAAACAACAAATAAACACGCATCCGTGATCTTTCTTGTGGCAAAAATGGCAAAATTCCGCATTGGAGCTTGAAACCTCTACACAAGGGTACTCTAGTATTCTGAATCTGGTGGTGTGATTTTCATTAAAATCACTTGATATTTTGGGAGTGTTTCCCCGTTTCTCAAAAATTGGACAAATTTTCTCAGGCTCGTAAATTTTGATGGGTACTATTAAATTTGATTAATTTTACATATTTTGAATAAGCATCAAAATTTGATTCTTTTGACGTTTCTGTTGTTATTATGAGTCTGTTTCTTAAAGTTTCGTTTACTATTGAGCCGCACCACTCCCTACTTACATGTTCGTTACCACGAACTGTTAGAAAGAGTCGCTGATTACTTACCGTGAGCGGATTGAAGCCTAAGAAACATAAGCGACCTAATAAAAATACGTTTTTGGTCTATCTTTGGGGAACAAAACAACTATTCTAGTATATATATAAAATGGAGGATTGCTTAAGTTGAAAAAAAATTAATCAATTTATGATATGATTTATAAGAATTGGACACTTGACAATCTAATTTAAAATTTAGTGGAAACAGTTCACATATACTGATACTGAGCATCTAACATGAAAAAACAAAATATTATAAAACTGGTAAAAATAGTGGGGCTACTTTATTGTAAGAGCTACACCCGTAACTTTATGAATTATCACGTTTTCCAAAATTAGATGACACAACAAAAAGTATTCTTGTCGCAGAACCGCAGTGAAATTGAATTTCCCATTGATTTTTTCTCTTATGGAATCTGAAACGCGCTTGGAATGGGCGGAGTAATGAGCATTGGGACTGTTTTGACAATTCTATTAGTGTATATGAGTAGAAGGGCCTTATTGACTCCCACGATGACCACGTGGTGTATGGTTTTCTCAGTGAGAATGAAAAAACAGGAATTTTCTCACTTGAAAAACCATGAATTTTGTAACATTTATGGATGTCAACAGCAATTCATGTCTGTTTTATGGTTTTTGTCAGTGAGAATGGAAAAACAGTAATTTTCTCACTTGGAAAACCATAAACCACGTGGTCCTGTTACGAGTAGCACCTGTGCTGTCGACCTCAATTCACCTATCGTGAATCAATAATTCCCCTTAGAAACAACAAATTAATTTTCCCTTTCTTGACAGATCAATCAATCAATGACATCATCTGTCAGACTTTAAAAATTTTCGCCTAGAAACATTTCTCCAGGAATAGATCCAAAATCATTAATGTCTTTGCCTCGGGAACAGTTCTACTGGTCGAACTCCAAAAGGATATTAATAACCACAGGCCATGGAAACAATTAGGCAAGAAACATCTTAGCGATGAATTGTTTTAGCGCGCGAGAAGGTTTCATATTAATTTGAAATGCATTAGCACAGAGATGCCAATAACAAAGGAACACGCTGAATTTGCGTTTAGGGATTATTTGGGCGAAACCGTTTTAGACAGGTTATGGAACTATTTCGGCGAAACAGATAGAGACATTTTAAAAGAAGATTTTTGAAGAGATTTTGGAGGAGGTTTTGAGTGTGGTCGTTATAATACACAAGTTTCATTTGAACAATGTTGTGAGGTCCTCTAACCCAACCCCAAAGGGTCCCAATCCTCCTACCCCAACCCCGAAGGAAGCCCCCTGTCCTCAAAGGTCCCCCAAGCTCCCAGAGCCCCAGCCCCCCCCCCCCCAACGCCCTCCTCAGACCCTCAAAGACCCTCCTCTGGTCCTCAAAGGGCACCCGGATCTCCAAAGGGCAACCGGACCCCAAAGGCCCTCCCCCCGGGCCGCCCCGGGCCCCCCCCCTCCCCCCGAGCCCCCCACGCCCCCCCACGGCCCCCCCCCCCTCCCCCCGCCCTCCCCCGGGCCCCCCCACGCCCCTCGCGCTCCCCCACGCCCCCCCGGGGGCCCCAGGCCCTCCCTGGTCCTCAAAGGTCCCCAAGCTCCCAAAGCGCCAACCGGCCCCCCAAGAGTCCTCCCAAACCCCCTCCCTGGACCCCCCACAGATGCCCCTCTCCATTTTTTTTTTAATACTGTTTTTTTGCTTTATTATATATTTTATTAAAAAGTTAACTGCATAATTTAATTCCTAAACCCATTTTAAAACCACACAGAGTCCCCTCCCCAATTCGTAAATACTTTCTTAAATTTTTTAACATGGTATTTTTTTAACTTTTTACGTATCTTAAAATGACATGAAATATGCTTACGGCTCTACCAATCGTACTCTGTGCTTGTTCATGGACACGACGCGGCTTTTCCACTGGTACTCTATGGTAGATTATCGACACTACCTAGTTTATTGCATACATTAAATCAGTATTTTTTACGCAGTGGAAGGATCAACACACAATTCATATCTGTAAAAAGTGAAGATGAACTATTCGACGAAAGTATGTGCATATGAAAAAATCATTGTCGTGTTGAACGCTGACAAGGAGAAATACCTGAACTATGAAACGAGTGCAAGTGGAGATCTTATTGGCAATGTATGCATACGTTGTCATCACAGTGAGGAGTTAAAGTCCTTTGGTGTACCCAAGAATTTCATTCGTGTAAACGGTGGATATGCAAGAGTATCATTACCAGAGAAATTAGTGCTCAAAGAGAATGCCAACTTAAAAATAATTGTCGATGATAGGGGACAGCTCCTTGCTACGGCTTCTTGTACCACATTACCTGTTGATAAATCCTATCATCCTCTTTCCGGTATTAGCATTTCAAAGAGAACAAGAAAAAGACAAGCATACTCCTGCACCAACATCATAAATCATATCTTGTCAATGTGTCAAAACTGACATCTATGTAAAAATAATGTGAAAATAGACAGTGAAATCGCAGGCAGAATAAAAAGGACATTAGCAGACAATATCATCAATGAATATAAAGATGAATTGACGGAAAGTGAAGCGCAAGTGTACTAATAATGTGTAATAATGTATTTAACGTATTTTTATATTAATATTCTACATGTCATCATTTCATTAAAAATATTTTATGCATTATTTTGTTAAGTGTTCATTATTTTAGGGTATGCTAGAACGTCAATCGTTCAAAATATCTATTAAAAAGGTCAGAGATGAAAGAAAAAGAATTTTTAGAGATAAAGATACTACTAGCAGGCTCAATGTTTCATAGAAGATAGAAAAGTTCAAGATCTCTTCTGAATTTTACCAAACAACACATTTAACTTCTAATTTCACCAGAGAAAATAAAAAGCTTTCACTTCAGTTCTTTATTTCACAAATACATAAAAAATTTAAAGTTCACTTCTAATTTTTCGGTAGAAGATAGAAAAAGTTATACTATGATTGTTATTATTTTCTATGAAGGTAAAAAGTTATAATTAAATTTAAAATTTTCTCAACAAAGTGAATAAAAATTCATGTTCTATTCTGAATTTTACCAAAGAAAACACTTTAATTCTAATGTATCAGATAAAACAAAAATCTTACTCTTAAGTTGTTTATTTCACAAAGACATAAAGAAATTTAAAGTTCAATTCTAAATTTTTCGGTGGTAGATAGGAAAAGCAATACCGTACTTATGAAATATTTTCACGGAAGATAAAAAGCTCTAGTTCAATTTAAAAATTTCTCAACGAAGTCAAGTAAAGTTCCAGTTCTCTTCTGAATTTTACCAAAGAACACTCTACAATTCTAATTTCTCCAGAGAAAAAAAAAATCTTCCAATTCAGTTCTCTATTACACAAAGACATAAAGAAATTTAAAGTTCAATTCAACTTTTTCGGTGGAAGATAGAAAAGGTAATACCATACTTGTGAATATTTTCATGGAAGATAAAAAGTACTAGTTCATTTTTAAATTTTCTCAACGAAGTTAAGGATAGTTCAAGTTCTCTTCTGAATTTTACCCAAGAACACGATACAATTCTACTTTCTCAGATAAAACAAAAAAATTACACTTAAGTTCTTTATTTAACAAAGACATAAAGAAATTTAAAGATCAATTCTAATTTTTCTGTTGGAAGATAGAAAAAGCAAGACCATACTTGTGAATCTTTTCATGGAAGATAAAAAGTTCTAGTTCAATTTAAAATTTTCTCAACAAAGTTAAGGAGAGTTCAAGTTCTCTTCTGAATTTTACCAAAGAACACGCTACAATTCTAATTTCTCCAGAGAAAGCTAAAATCAACAACTTCAGTTCTTTATTTCACAAAGAGATAAAGAAATTTAAAGTTCATTTCTAATTTTTCGGTTGGAAGATAGAAAAAGCAATACCATACTTGTGAATATTTTCATGGAAGATAAAAAGTTCTAGTTCATTTTAAAATTTTCTCAACGAAGTGAAGTATAGTTCAAGTTCTCTTCTGAATTTTACCAAAGAACACGCTACAATTCTAATTTCTCCAGAGAAAACAAAAATCTTCCACTTCAGTTCTTTATTTCACAAAGACATAAAGAAATTTAAAGTTCATTTCTAATTTTTCTATTGGAAGATAGAAAAAGTAAGACCATACTGGTGAATATTTTCATTGAAGATAAAAAGTTCTAGTTCATTTTAAAATTTTCTCAAAAACGTGAAGAAAATTTCAAGTTCTCTTCTGAATTTTACCAAAGAACACTCAACAATTCTAATTTCTCCAGAGAAAACAAAACTCTTCCACTTCAGTTCTTTATTTCACGAAGACATAAAGAAATTTAAAGTTCATTTCTAATTTTTCGGTTGGAAGATAGAAAAAGTAATACCATACTTGTGAATATTTTCATGGAAGATAAAAAGTTCTAGTTCAATTTAAAATTTTCTCAACAAAGTGAAGAAAAATTCAAGTTCTCTTCTGAATTTTACCAAAGAACACGCTACAATTCTAATTTCTCAAGACAAAACAAAAATCTTCAACTTCAGTTCTTTATTTCACAAAGAGATAAAGAAATTTAAAGTTCATTTCTAAATTTTTTTAGGTTGTAAGATAGAAAAATCAATACCATACTTGTGAATATTTTCATGGAAGATGAAAAGTTCTAGTTCATTTTAAAATTTTCTCAAAAAAGTGAAGAATAATTCAAGTTCTCTTCTGAATTTTACAAAAGAACACGCTCCAATTCTAAGTTCTACAGAGAACACAAAAATCTTCCACTTCAGTTCTTTATTTCACAAAGAGATAACGAAATTTAAAGTTCATTTCTAATTTTTCTGTTGGAAGATAGAAAAAGAAATACCATACTTTTTAATATTTTCATTGAAGATAAATAGTTCTAATTCATTTTAAAATTTTCTCAAAAAAGTGAAGAAAAATTCATGTTCTCTTCTGAATTTTACCAAATAACACGATACAATTCTAATTTCTCAGAGAAAACATAAATCTTCAACTTCAGTTCTTTATTTCACAAAGACATAAATAAATTTAAAGTTCATTTCTAATTTTTCGGTTGGAATATAGACAAAGAAATAACATACGTTTGAATAATTTAATTGAAGATAAAAAGTTCTAATTAATTTTAAAATTTTAACAACATAGTGAAGAATTATTCAAGTTCTATTATTTCTATTTAAACAGAACACTATCATCGAATACTTTCTCCAGAGACTAATAAAATAATCCACTTCAGTTATTTATTTAACACAGAGATAACGAAATTTAAAGTTCATTTCTAATTTTTAAGTTGGAAGATAGAAAAAGCAATACCCTACTTGTGAATATTTTCATGGAAGATAAAAAGTTCTAATTCAATTTAAAATTTTCTCAACAAAGTGAAGAAAAATTCAAGTTCTCTTATGAATTTTACCAAAGAACGCCCTACAATTCTAATTTCACCAGAGAAATATAAAATCACCTACATCAGTTCTTTATTTCAAAAAGAGATAAAGAAATTTAAAGTTCATTTCTAATTTTTTAGTTGGAAGATAGAAAAATTAATACCATACTTGTTAATATTTTCATGGAAGATAAAATGTTCTAGTTCATTTTAAAATTTTCTCAACAAAGTTAAGTATAGTTCAAGTTCTATTCTGAATTTTACCAAAGAACACGCTACAATTATAATTTCTCCAGAGACAGCTAAAATCCCCTACTTCAGTTCTTTATTTCACAATGAGATAACGAAATTTAAAGTTCATTTCTAATTTTTCCGTTGGAAGATAGAAAAAGTAATACCATACTTGTGAATATTTTCATGGAAGATAAAAAGTTCTAATTCAATTTAAAATTTTCTCAAAAAAGTGAAGAAAAATTCAAGTTCTCTTCTGAATTTTACCAAAGAACACGCTACAATTCTAATTTCTCCAGAGAAAACAAAAATCTTCCACTTCAGTTCTTTATTTCACAAAGAGATAAAGAAATTTAAATTTCATTTATAATTTTTATGTTGGAATATAGAAAAATCAATACCATACTTGTTAATATTTTCATGGAAGATAAAAAGTTCTAATTAATTTTTATCTTTTCTCAACAAAGTTAAGAAAAATTCATGTTCTCTTCTTAATTTTAACCAAGAACACGATACAATTCTATTTTCTCCAGAGAAATCAAAAATCTGCCACTACAGTTCTTTATTTCACAAAGAAATAAAGAAATTTAAAGTTAATTTCTAATTTTTCGATTGGAAGATAGAAAAAGAAATACCATACTTGTGAATATTTTCATGGAAGATAAAAAGTTCTAGTTCAATTTAAAATTGTCTCAACGAAGTTAAGGAGAGTTCAAGTTCTCTTCTGAATTTTACCAAAGAACGCACTTCAAGTCTAATGTCTCCAGAGAAATCTAAAATCACCCACTTCAGTTCTTTATTTCACAAAGAGATAAAGAAATTTAAAGTTCAATTCTAATTTTTCGGTTGGAAGATAGAAAAAGTAATACCTTACTTGTGAATATTTTCATGGAAGATAAAAAGTTCTAGTTCAATTTAAAATTTTATCAACAAAGTGAAGAAAATTCAAGTTCTCTTCTGAATTTTACCAAAGAACACACTTCAATTCTAATTTCGTCAGAGAAAACAAAATCTTCCACTTCAGTTCCTTATTTCACAAAGACATAAAGAAATTTAAAGTTCATTTCTAAATTTTTTTCGATTGAAGATAGAAAAAAGCAATACAATACTTGTGAATATTTTCACGGAAATAAAATGTTCTAGTTTAATTTTAAATTTTCTCAACGATGTGAAGAAAAGTTCAAGTTCTCTACTGAATTTTACCAAAGAACACAATTCAATTCTAATTTCTCCAGAGAAAATAAAAATCCCCCACTTAATTTCTATATTTCACAAAGACATAAAGAAATTTAAAGTTCATTTCTAATTTTTCGGTGGAAGATAGAAAAGGCAATAGCGTACATTTGAAATATTTTCACGGAAGATAAAAAGTTCTAGTTCAATTTTAAATTTTCTCAATGAAGTGAAGAAAAGCTCAAGTTCTCTTCTGAATTTTACCAAAGAGCACGCTTAAATTCTAATTTCTCAGAGAAAAAATAAATCATCCACTTAAGTTCTTTATTTCACAAAGACATAAAGAAATTTAAAGTTCAATTCTAATTTTTCGGTGGAAGATAGAAAAATTAATACCATACTTGTGAATATTTTCACGGAAGATACAAAGTTCTAGCTCAATTTAAAATTTTCTTTTCTACATGTTTAAGTTAGGTTAGATTAACTTGTCATGAGCTCTCATGATAAGTTAACCTAACCTTTTCCGGCGAGTATGGGTAGGTTAGGCTAGGCTAGATTAAGTTAGGTTAGATTAGGTTAGGTTAAGTTAGGTTAGGTTAGCCCACGTACGCGTCACTTAGGTTAGCTTAGGTTAGGTGAGAGACAGGCAAAAGTTAGGTGTATCATTAGGTTAGGTTAGGTTAGATTAAGTTAGGTTAGATTAAGTTAGGTTAGATTAAGTTAGGTTAGGTTAAGTTAGGTTAGGGCTAGGTTAGCCTACGTACGCGCACGTACGTAGGCTAACCTAGCCTTACCTAACTTAATCTAACCTAACTTAATCTAACCTAACTTAATCTAACCTAACTTAATCTAACCTAACCTAACCTAATGATACACCTAACTATTTGCCTGTCTCTCACCTAACCTAAGCTAACCTAAGTGACGCGTACGTGGGCTAACCTAACCTAACTTAACCTAACCTAATCTAACCTAACTTAATCTAGCCTAACCTAACCTAACCATACTCGCCGGAAAAGGTTAGGTTAACTTATCATGAGAGCTCATGACAAGTTAATCTAACCTAACTTAAACATGTAGAAAAGAAAATTTTAAATTGAACTAGAACTGTGTATTTTCCGTGAAAATATTCACAAGTATGGTATTAATTTTTCTATCTTCCACCGAAAAATTAGAATTGAACTTTAAATTTCTTTATGTCTTTGTGAAATAAAGAACTGAAGTGGAAGATTTATGTTTTCTCTGAGAAATTAGAATTTAAGCGTGTTCTTTGGTAAAATTCAGAAGAGAACTTGAGCTTGTCTTCACTTCATTGAGAAAATTTAAAATTGAACTAGAACATTTTATCTTCCGTGAAAATATTTCACATGTACGCTATTGCCTTTTATATCTTCCACCGAAAAATTAGAAATTAACTTTAATTTTCTTTATGTCTTTGTGAAATATATAACTTAAGTGGTGGATTTTTATTTTCTCTGGAGAAATTAGAATTGAATTGTTTTATTTGTTAAAATTCAGTAGAGAAATTGAACTTTTCTTCACTTCGTTGAGAAAATTTAAAATTAATCTAGAACTTTTTATTTCCGTGAAAATATTCACAAGTATGGTATTGCTTTTTTCTATCTTCCATCGAAAAAAATTTAGAAATGAACTTTAAATTTCTTTATGTCTTTGTGAAATAAAGAACTGAAGTGGAAGATTTTGTTGTCTCTGACGAAATTAGAATTGAAGTGTGTTCTTTGTTAAAATTCAGAAGTGAACTTGAATTTTTCTTCACTTTGTTGAGAAAATTTAAAATTGAACTAGTACTTTTTATCTTCCATGAAAATATTCACAAGTAAGGTATTACTTTTTCTATCTTCCAACCGAAAAATTAGACATGAACTTTAAATTTCTTTATCTCTTTGTGAAATAAATAACTGACGTGGGGGAGTTTAGATTTCTCTGGAGAAATTAGAATTGAAGTGCGTTCTTTTGTAAAATTCAGAAGAGAACTTGAATTTTTCTTAACTGCGTTGAGAAAATTTTAAATTGAACTAGAACTTTTTATCTTCCATGAAAATATTCACAAGTATGGTATTACTTTTTATCTCGACCCCCATAAATTTTATACTGTAAATAGCCAGGTCTTGATGTATTAGATATCTTAAGTTATTAAGCTTTATTTTATTTTTGTATCTGGATAAATGTTACTTGTATCGTTGTCGGATTTAAATTACCTTCTATTCAATTTATATTTCTTATCTTTTTATTTTAAATTGTAAATATTATTTTTACTTTTTATAGAAAAATAAAATATTCTAAATACCTGGCTTGGCTTTTCTATATTCAATACGAAAAATTAGACATGACCTTTAAATTTATTTCTCTCTTTGTGAAATAAAGAATTGAAGTGGAAGATTTTTGTTTTCTCTGGAGAAATTAGAAGTGTAGCGTGTTCTTTTGTAAAATTCAGAAGATAACTTGAATTATAATTCACTTTTTTGAGAAAATTTTAAATTGAAATAGAACTTTTTATCTTCCATGAAAATATTCACAAGTATGGTATTACTTTTTCTATCTTCCAACCGAAAAATTAGAAATGAACTTTAAATTTCTTTATCTCTTTGTGAAATAAAGAACTGAAGTAGGGGATTTTTGCTTTCTCTGGAGATATTAGAATTGTAGCGTGTTCTTTGGTAAAATTCAGAAGAGAACTTGAACTCTCCTTAACTTTGTTGAGAAAATTTTAAATTGAACTAGAACTTTTTATCTTCCATGAAAATATTCACAAGTAAGGTATTAATTTTTCTATCTTCCAACCGAAAAATTAGAATTGAACTTTAAATTTCTTTATCTCTTTGTGAAATAAAGAACTGAATTGGGTGCTTTTAGATTTCTCTGGAGAAATTAGAATTGTAGTGAGTTCTTTGGTAAAATTCAGAAGAGAACTTTAATTTTTCTTCAATTTTTTGAGAAAATTTTAAATTGAACTAGAACTTTTTATCTTAAATGAAAATATTCACAAGTATGGTATTGCTTTTTCTATCTTCCAACCGAAAAATTAGAAATGAACTATAAATTTCTTTATCTCTTAGTGAAATAAAGAACTGAAGTGGTAGAGTTTTGTTTTCTCTGGAGAAATTAGAATTGTAGCGTGTTATTTGGTAAAATTCAGAAGAGAACATGAAATCTACTTCACTTTGTTGAGAAAATTTAAAAGTGAATTAGAACTTTTTATCTTCCGTGAAAATATTAACAAGTACGGTATTACTTTTTCTATCTTCCAACCGAAAAATTAGAAATGAACTTTAAATTTCTTTATGTCTTTGTGAAATAAACAACTGAAGTGGAAGATTTTTGTTTTCTCTGGAGAAATTAGAATTGTATCGTGTTCTTTGGTAAAATTCAGAAGAGAACATGAATTTTTCTTCACTTTGTTGAGAAAATTTTAAAATGAATTAGAACTTTTTATCTACCATGAAAATATTCACCAGTATGGTATTTCTTTTTCTATCTTCCAACAGAAAAATTAGAAATGAACTTTAAATTTCGTTATGTCTTTGTGAAATAAAGAACTGAAGTGGAAGATTTTTAATTTCTCTGGAGAAATTAGAATTGAAGTGCGTTCTTTTGTAAAATTCAGAATAGAACTTGAATTTTTCTTAACTTTGTTGAGAAAATTTTAAAATGAACTAGAACTTTTCATCTTCCATGAAAATATTCACAAGTATGGTATTGCTTTTTCTATATTCCAACCGAAAAATTAGAAATGAACTTTAAATTTCTTTATCTCTTTGTGAAATAAACAACTGAAGTGGAAGATTTTTGTTTTCTCTGGAGAAATTAGAATTGTAGAGTGTTCTTTGGTAAAATTCAGAAGAGAACTTGAATTTTTCTTCACTTTTTTGAGAAAATTTTAAAATGAACTAGAACTTTTTATCTTCCATGAAAATATTCACCAGTATGATATTACTTTTTCTATCTTCCAACCGAAAAATTAGAAATGAACTTTAAATTTGTTTATTTCTATGTGAAATAAAGAACTGAAGTGGAAGATTTTTGTTTTCTCTGGAGATATTAGAATTGAATTGTTTTCTTTGGTAAAATTCAGAAGAGAACTTGAATTTTTCTTCACTTTGTTGAGAAAATTTTAAAATGAATTATAACTTTTTATCTTCCATGAAAATATTCACCAGTATGGTATTTCTTTTTCTATCTTCCAACCTAAAAAATATAATTTAAAATTTTTGGTCTTAATCTATTTGTTAAATATGGTTCATAATTTTTAGTTTTTAGCTTTCTCTGATAACTTAGATTTGTAGCGTTTTGTTTTTTATTATTCATCATAGAAATTGATCAATACATCTATACGTTTAGTCAAAATTAAATTTACCTATTACTTTTTATAAAAAAATACAATATTAACAAGTATGGTATTACTTTTTCTATCTTCCACCGAAAAATTATAAATGAACTTTAAATTTCTTTATGTCTATGTGACATACAGAACTGAATTAGGGGATTTTAGCTTTCTCTGGAGAAATTAGAATTGTAGCGTGTTCTTTGGTAAAATTCAGAAGAGAACTTGAACTCTCCTTAACTTCGTTGAGAAAATTTTAAATTGAACTAGAACTTTTTATCTTCCATTAAAATATTCACAAGTATGGTATTGCTTTTTCTATCTTCCAACCGAAAAATTAGAATTGATCTTTAAATTTCTTTATGTCTTGGTTAAATAAATAACTGAAGTGGAAGATTTTTGTTTTCTCTGAGAAATTAGAATTTTAGCGTGTTCTTTGGTAAAATTCAGAAGAGAACATGAACTCTCCTTAACTACATTGAGAAAATTTAAAAATGAACTAGTACTTTTTATCTTCCATGAAAATATTCACCAGTATGGTATTACCTTTTCTATCTTCCACCGAAAAATTTGAATTGAACTTTAAATTTCTTTATGTCTTTGTGAAATAGAGAACTGAAGTGGAAGATTTTTGTTGTCTCTTGAGAACTTAGAATTGTAGCGTGTTATTTGGTAAAATTCAGAAGAGAACTTGAACTTTCCTTGACTTCGTTGAGAAAATTTTAAATTGAACTAGAGCTTTTTATCTTCCGTGAAAATATTTCATATGTACGGTATTGCTTTTCCTATCTACCACCGAAAAATTTAGAATTGAACTTTAAATTTCTTTATGTCTTTGTGAAATAAACAACTGAAGCGGAAGATTTTTGTTTTCTCTGAGAAATTAGAATTCAAGCGTTTTCTTTGGTAAAATTCAGAATAGAACATGAATTTTTATTCACTGTGTTGAGAAAATTTTAAAATGAACTAGAACTTTTTACCTTCATAGAAAATAATCAAAATCATAGTATAACTTTTTCTATCTTCCAACCGAAAAATTAGAAGTGAACTTTAAATTTCTTTATCTCTTTGTGAAATAAAGAACTGAAGTGAAAGCTTTTTATTTTCTCTGGTGAAATTAGAAGTGAAATGTGTTCTTTGGTAAAATTCAGAAGAGATCTTGAACTTTTCTATCTTCTATGAAACATTGAGCCTGCTAGTAGTATCTTTATCTCTAAAAATTCTTTTTCTTTCATCTCTGACCTTTTTAATAGATATTTTGAACGATTGACGTTCTAGCATACCCTAAAATAATGAACACTTAACAAAATAATGCATAGAATATTTTTAATGAAATAATGACATGTAGAATATTAATATAAAAATACGTTAAATACATTATTACACATTATTAGTACACTTGCGCGTCACTTTCCGTCAATTCATCTTTATATTCATTGATGATATTGTCTGCTAATGTCCTTTTTATTCTGCCTGCGATTTCACTGTCTATTGTCACATTATTTTTACATAGATGGCAGTTTTGACACATTGACAAGATATGATTTATGATGTTGGTGCAGGAGTATGCTTGTCTTTTTCTTGTTCTCTTTGAAATGCTAATACCGGAAAGAGGATGATAGGATTTATCAACAGGTAATGTGTTACCAGAAAGCCGTAGCAAGGAGTTGTCCCCTATCATCGACAATTATTTTTAAGTTGGCATTCTCTTTGAGCACTAATTTCTCTGGTAATGATACTCTTGCATATCCACCGTTTACACGAATGAAATTCTTGGGTACACCAAAGGAATTTAACTCCTCACTGTGATGACAACGTATGCATACATTGCCAATAAGATCTCCACTTGCACTCGTTTCATAGTTCAGGTATTTCTCCTTGTCAGCGTTCAACACGACAATGATTTTTTCATGTGCACATACTTTCGTCGAATAATTCATCTTCACTTTTTACAGATATGAATTGTGTGTTGATCCTTCCACTGCGTAAAAAATACTGATTTAATGTATGCAATAAACTAGGTAGTGTCGATAATCTACCATAGAGTACCAGTGGAAAAGCCGCGTCGTGTCCATGAACAAGCACAGAGTACGATTGGTAGAGCCGTAAGCATATTTCATGTCATTTTAAGATACGTAAAAAGTTAAAAAAATACCATTTTAAAAAATTTAAGAAAGTATTTACGAATTGGGGAGGTGACTCTTTGAGGTTTTAAAATGGGTTTAGGAATGAAATTATGAATGTAACTAGTTCATAAAATATATAATAACGCAATAAAAAAGTATTAAAAAAAAAATGGCGCTGGGCCTCTTTGTGGGGTCCAGGGCGGGGGGTTGGGAGGACCCTTGGGGGGCCGGTTGGCTCGTTGGGAGCTTGGGGACCTTGGAGGACCAGGGGAGGGCCGGGGTGTCCCATTTGTGCGGTGGTTAGCGCGAGGGGCGGGGGGTGGGCGGGGGGAGGGTGTGGGGAGGGGGGTGGGGCCCGGGGGGGGCGTGGGGGGCTGGGGGGGGGGGGGGGGGCCCTGGGCGGCCCGGGGGGCGGGCCTTTGGGGTCCGGTTGCCCATTGGGGATCCGGGTGCCCTTTGAGGACCAGAGGAGGGTCTTTGAGGGTCTGAGGAGGGCGTTTGGGGGGGGGGGGCTGGGGCTCTGGGAGCTTGGGGGACCTTTGAGGACAGGGGGCTTCCTTCGGGGTTGGGGTAGGAGGATTGGGACCCTTTGGGGTTGGGTTAGAGGACCTCACAACATTGTTCAAATGAAACTTGTGTATTATAACGACCACACTCAAAACCTCCTCCAAAATCTCTTCAAAAATCTTCTTTTAAAATGTCTCTATCTGTTTCGCCGAAATAGTTCCATAACCTGTCTAAAACGGTTTCGCCCAAATAATCCCTAAACGCAAATTCAGCGTGTTCCTTTGTTATTGGCATCTCTGTGATAATGCATTTCAAATTAATATGAAACCTTCTCGCGCGCTAAAACAATTCATCGCTAAGATGTTTCTTGCCTAATTGTTTCCATGGCCTTTGGTTATTAATATCCTTTTGGAGTTCGACCAGTAGAACTGTTCCCGAGGCAAAGACATTAATGATTTTGGATCTATTCCTGGAGAAATGTTTCTAGGCGAAAATTTTTAAAGTCTGACAGATGATGTCATTGATTGATTGATCTGTCAAGAAAGGGAAAATTAATTTGTTGTTTCTAAGGGGAATTATTGATTCACGATAGGTGAATTGAGGTCGACAGCACAGGTGCTACTCGTGACAGGACCACGTGGTTTATGGTTTTCCAAGTGAGAAAGTTCCTGTTTTTCCATTCTCACTGACAAAAACCATAAAACAGACATGAATTGCTGTTGACATCCATAAATGTGACAAAATTCATGGTTTTTCAAGTGAGGAAAATTCCTGTTTTTTCATTCTCACTGAGAAAACCATAAACCACGTGGTCATCGTGGGAGTCAATAAGGCCCTTCTACTTATATGAGAGCTTTGACCAATTTCATAAGTTAATTATTGATGTTGTACACGGTCCTTGTCATCTTGAGACCGTCCCTCATATTTAGAGTAGGAAAGTTCCCTCTAGCTTATGGACGACTTTTAGTGCATTAGCATTCCAGAAGAGGAAACATTATCTCGGGAAATATTATAAAAAGTCATTTTTTGAGTGCTAGGTAGAAAAATATGACATTGACTGCAGTAATTTCAGCTCTTTAAAGTGACGTGCGAAATCATCTTCTAGTTTTATAAGTTGTAGGAGTGAAATGGTTATGATAATAAAATATGGATAGGGTGTATTGAGTCCTGAGTCAGCTGACCAAACCCTACCTTTCAAACTTATAATAAAAGAAACCCTACTAGGTAGTATAAGTGATATTTCAATTCAACCTCACTTCTATTTTGAGAAAGCCAGGGATCTACATTGTAGCAGTCAATCATTTGTCTGCTTAAGGGTCGAACTAGATTCCAGCTGAGTTAATCACGAGCATTATGATGAATGGTAACCCTTAAAAGTGATTATTAAATAAAAAACAAGTTTTTTCAACTGAAAATAAGGAGCAACATTAAAACTTAAAACGAGCAGAAATTATAAAATCTATATTTTAATGCGTATATCCTCACTACCTCACTCTTTACGCTGAAGTCCAACTTTTTGTTCCAATTATTTAAGAATGGCTCCTGATACACAAGGACGGTTTAATTTGAATAATAAGTATTTAAAAACTCAAAAAACACTTTAGCGTAACAACGAGGTACTGAGGAGGGGGAAGCCCCCTCATATACATCATATTTTCTGCTCGTTTTAAGTTTAATGTTGCTCCTTACTTTCAGTTGAAAAAAACTTTTTTTTATTTAAATGTTTTTTTTATTTAATTTCTGATAGTTTTTTAATTAATGCTGGAAAATCCAGCTCCTCTCCCATGAAAAATGCCCTTCCCAACGAAAACTCCTCCATGGAAAGATCTTCCCACCCAAGTACCCGTTCCAGAAAATCCCTCCCCCCAAAAAATATTTCTTTTTACTTCCCAATAGCCAATATTGTATGTAAGCAATGGGTAAAGTCCATAACTTGTAGCCCTTCCCCGAGGGCTGTGGGGGGTCGAGTCATCCTCAAAGACATAGTTATTAGATCTTCCGACCATTCTGAAGAAATTGTCTATCTAAACATTTTGAACCGACAATTTCGGGTAAAAAAAGGGGATAGGAGGGAGGGGGGGGGGGGGTCAGCTGCCCTCAAATAGTTTTGGTCACCTAAAAAGGACACTAGAACTTTTGATTTCCGATCAAATGAGCACTCTCCCGATCTTCCAGGATCATGGTTCGATACGATCACCCCTGGAAAAAAATAATACTTCTTGTACTACTGCTACCACAATGTACTTTGGAATACAATTTCTTTTTTAATTCGTCAAGCTCAACTTCCCCTCCGCCCGCAAAAACAATGACTAAGTAGCCCTCCCCGATGATAGCGTAATTATTGATCATCAGGCATTATTTTATCAAATATCAAGGGAATCAAATTATTTAGATAAAATTTAAAATAAAGGTCTATATTACCCTTTTCTGTATGGCTCACGTGACTCTTTAGGAATGAATGTGCCACTGCGTGCTAATTTGCCTCCCATGCTTGAATACTTAATGTGTAGGTTTCCTATAATTTTAAATCGCTTGGATATCTCGGATTTTAAAGTTTTGGTGCCACACAGTTTTTGGGCCCCAAAATGGCAGAAAACTCCTCTCTCCTAAGGCTAAACCCTTTTGATAAGTAAATGGGCACAATAACTTTTAATTTGCATTTGAATGAGCCATCCTCCGATTTTTCAGGACCTGTGGATCGATATAACAGAAAACCAATGAGCCCGCATCCTTGATCTTTCTTCTGGAAAAGTGCAAAATTCTACAGTTTCTTAGATAGGAGCTTAAAAACTCTTATAAGAGTGTCATGTGATATGCTGAATCTTATGGTGTGACTTTCATCGAGATCATTTGCTTTTCAGGGATGTGTTCTCCCTTCAAAAATCAAGTTAATTGCTCAGGCTCTTTTGACTTGTCACGTTAGTTAATACTAACGTGAATTTTATATATTTTAAACCAGTATAAATCAGTCGGTTCTTTTTCTGTATTAATTGTTATCAAAACTCCCTTTTTTAGAAATTTGGTTACTATTAGTCTTTGTTGCTCCTTAAATACAGGTATTACCACGAACTATTGGACTACGAGCTGCTTGAACAAATGATATCTTAAGTGCAAAGAAGGAGCTACTGCTCCCTCCTTAGCCCCCCGTTTGTACAGGAGTACAACGTTTGTTTAAAGGGGAGGAGGGCCCCCTCTGAAATAAAAAGACATAAAAGAGGCATAGAAATAGGAAAATGAGAAATACAGAGTTGAGAAATTTGGGTGAAAAGGCACACTTTTTTAGTCTTAAAGCCCACCTGCACAAACATACACCAGCCCTCCTCCAAAACGACTGATGCAAAATTACGCACCTTTGTACTTAGTAAAATGAAGTTTTAAAACAAATTTCTGTAATAGCCCTTTATTTTTTCATTGACTACGTGCACCTCTACGCCTCTAGCAGCGAATGCGCCACCGCCCAACATTACTGTCTCTGAAAGTGGAATTTCACTTGAAAAACTGATTACTTTTCTAATTTATGTTCTTTTTTAATAGCCTGCAGAGTGTTACTCTAAATGTAAAAAAAAGCTAACGTTGCCACAAAAATGACTTTTTAAATCAAAATTTAACTTTTCCACATCAATGTTTCTAGAAAAAGAGCTCACTCATTTAGTGTATTTTCAACTCGAAATGAAATGCAATTATTCAAAATAAACGATTATTTTCACGATAAGAGTGAACCTTTGCCCCCAAAGGCCTCATACTAAAATCCTAAGCCCCTTTCTGAAGGAGTTTGTTTCTTAGATATAAATCTATGCAAAATTATTCAATTCACGTGAGTAGTATCTATATGCACAGTCCGAAATACACATACAATAACACATGAATTGCGCAAGAAAAACCCATGCTTGAGACATTAAACTCACGCGTGAATATTTTAAAAGTTGGCACACTATAATGCATGTTATGACACTAAAGTCGAGGTTTTTTTAAACTTGGCAAGGTATAATATGGTCAAGCATGTTTTGAGAGTTTGGTCGTAATAATAATTTAAGCATACAGGTTTTTTTCTGTTTTTGTTGTCAATTGCACAATGAATGTACGTCATGAGTTCACGTGTATATTCTTAAAAAAAACTGGTATGATATAAAGTAGTCAAACATGTCTTGGGAGCACGCACGAAATTATGTAACTCAACATCCGTTTTTTATTCGTCCTTGAAAAACTGTATAAAATGTTCATGCACTACAATTCAATTTTCATTATGTTTTAACATATTGAGCATAGTACATACACCTGAGGGTATACACAGTCCGAAACTTACATGGAAACATACACCTGAGGTAATAGGCACCACGAAACTTACATGCAATTACACATGAATTGCGCAAAGCAAAGCCATGGCTGAGACACTACACTCACGCGTGAATATTTTAAAAGTTGGCACACTATAATGCATGTTATGAAACTAAAGTCGAGGTTTTTTAAACTTGGCAATGTATAATGTGGTCATACATGTTTTTTTTCTGTTTTTGTTGTCAATTGCACAATGAAAAAACTAGAGATTGTCAAATCGCGTATTTAGGAATGGTTTTTAGGGAAAGCTGTCAATCACCCATGTGTTATCCACAGTTCCATTTTTGAAGTCTGTAGAAACAGTTTGACGTGTTCGGGGAGATTACGTTCCTTGCCGTTTGATTGACATTCGCAAAAAAGGGGTAATTAGTGATTGGATAATTTTTTAACGTGAAATCTTCAGTAGCACGGGGGTTCAGTTGTACGGGGTTTCGGTTATACAGGGGTTCAGTTACATGGAGGGTTCAGTTGCACGGTGGTTTAGTTAAATGGGGCTTGCGTTGCACGGGAGTTGAGTTGCACGAGGGTTCAGTTGCACGGGGGTTCAGTTACATGTGGATTCAGTTACACGGGGTTTAGTTAAATGTGGTTGAGTTGCATAGTCTCGTTGGATAAAATTGAAGTTCTTACTTAAACAGTTCTATTAAGAGCTATTGCTATGGAAATGGCTCATTTTTGAATCGAAACTATGCTTTTCTGACTGAAGATACACATTTGAATCAGAAAATGTGAAAATGTACACAATTGAAACAGGGAAGTGTGTTTTGACGATATTTTGTATAATTTCGTCTGAAAAATAGGAGTTCACGCTTAAAAAGTTCTATTAAGAGCTATTTTTATGGAAATGGTTCATTTTTGAACCAAAACTACGCTTTTCTGACTGAAGATATACATTATAATCAGAGAATTGTGTATTGATAGTATTTTCTATAGTCTCGATGGAAAAAATTGGAGTTCATACTTAAACAGATCTATTAAGAGCTATTGCTATGGAAACGGTTCATTTTTGAATCGAAACTATGCTTTTCTGACTAAAGATACACATTTGAATCAGAAAATGTGAAAATGTACACAATTGAAACAGAGAAGTGTGTTTTGACGATATTTTCTATAATTTCGTCTGAAAAATAGGAGTTCACGCTTAAAAAGTTCTATTAAGAGCTATTTTTATGGAAATGGTTCATTTTTGAACCAAAACTACGCTTTTCTGACTGAAAATATACATTATAATCAGAAAAATGTGTATTGATAGTATTTTCTATAGTCTCGCTGGAAAAAATTGGAGTTCATACTTAAACAGTTCTATTAAGAGCTATTGCTATGGAAATGGCTCATTTTTGAATCGAAACTACGCTTTTCTGAATGAAGATATACATTTGAATCAGAAAAAGTGAATACGTACACAACTGAAACAGAGAGGTGTGTTTTGACCGTATTTTCTATAATTTCGTCCGAAAAATAGGAGTTCACGCTTAAAAAGTTCTATTAAGAGCTATTTTTATGGAAATGGTTCATTTTTGAACCAAAACTACACTTTTCTGACTGAAGATAAACATTATGATCAGAGAAATGTGTTTTGATAGTATTTCCTATAGTCTCATTGGAAAAAATTGGAGTTCATACTTAAACAGTTCTATTGAGAGCTATTGCTATGGAAATGGTTCATTTTTGAACCAAAACTACGCTTTTTTGACTGAAGATATACATTATAATCAGAGAAATGTGTTTTGATAGTATTTTCTATATTTTCACTGAAGATATACATTATAATCAGAGAATTTTGTATTGATAGTATTTTCTATAGTCTCGCTGGAAAAAATTGTAGTTCATAATTAAACAGTTCTATTACTAGCTATTGCTATGGAAATGGCTCATTCTTTAATCAAAACTACGCTTTTCTGAATGAAGATACATATTTGACTCAGAAAAAGTGAAAATATACACAGCTGAAACAGAGAAGTGTGTTTTTACCGTATTCTCTATAATTTCGTCTGAAAAATAGGAGTTCACAGTTAAAAAGTTCTATTAAGAGATATTTTTATGGAAATGGTTAATTTTTGAACAAAAACTACGCTTTTCTGACTGAAGATATACATTATAATCAGAGAAATGTGTTTTGATCATATTTTCTTATAATTTTTTTGGAAAAAAATTGGAGTTCAAACGTAAGAAGATCCATTAAGAGTTATTTTTTTTTGTGGAAAATGACTCATTTTGGAACCAAAACTATGCTTTTCTGACTGAAAATACACAATTGAATCAGGCAAATGTATCTTGATCGTATTTTCTGTAATTTTGCTGCATAATATGGATTTCACACTTAAAAAGTTTCATTAAGAGCTATTTTTATGAAAATGACTCATTTCGATCCAAAACCACGCTTTTCTGACTGAAGATCCAAGAAATGGGTTTTTGATCAAATTTCTATAATTTCGAGTGAAAAAATACGAGTTCACACTTAAAAAGTTCTATTAAGAGCTATGAATTGCTTTCGAAAACCCAAATGAATTAGTCGAAAATAAAGTTTTAACAAGAAATGATTTCTGTCGTGAAATGTAAGAGTTGGAATATTTCAGTAGTGACTAGTTGTGCTTTACCTTGTCACAGTTACATTCTCCTGATTTTCGAAGTTCATTTTGAATTTCTGTCGTGAAATGCAAGAGTTGGAATATTTCAGTTGTGTTTTGTTGTGCTTTATCTTGTCACACTTACATTCTGTTGATTTTCATAGTTCATTTTGAATTTCTTTCATTGAAATGCAAGAGTTGGAATATTTCACTAGTGTTTTGTTGTGCTTTACCTTGTCACAGTTACATTCTGTTGATTTTCATAGTTCATTTTGAATTTCTTTCATTGAAATGCAAGACTTGGAATATTTCAGTAGTGTTTTGTTGTGCTTTACCTTGTCACAGTTACATTCTCTTGATTTTTCGAAGTTCATTTTGAATTTCTGTCGTGAAATGCAAGAGTTGGAATATTTCAGTAGTGTTTTGTTGTGCTTTACCTTGTCACAGTTACATTCTGTTGATTTTCATAGTTCATTTTGAATTTCTTTCATTGAAATGCAAGAGTTGGAATATTTCAGTAGTGTTTTGTTCTGCTTTACCTTGTCACAGTTACATTCTCTTAATTTTTCAAAGTTCATTTTGAAGTTCTTTCGTGAAATGTAAGAATTGGAATATTTCAGTAGTGTCTTGTCGTGGTTTACCTTGTCACAGCTACATTCTCATGATTTTTCAAAGTTCATTTTGAATTTCTGTCGTGAAATGCAAGAGTTGGAATACTTCAGTAGTGACTTGTTGTGCTTTACCTTGTCACAGTTACATTCTCTTGATTTTTCGAAGTTCATTTTGAATTTCTGTCGTGAAATGCAAGACTTGGAATATTTCAGTAGTGTTTTGTTGTGCATTACCTTGTCACAGTTACATTCTGTTGATTTTCATAGCTCATTTTGAATTTCTTTCATTGAAATGCAAGAGTTGGAATATTTCAGTAGTGTTTTGTTGTGCTTGACCTTGTCACAGTTACATTCTCTTAATTTTTCAAAGTTTATTTTGAATTTCTTTCGTGAAATGCAAGAATTGGAATATTTCAGTAGTGTCTTGTCGTGGTTTACCTTGTCACAGATACATTCTCATGATTTTTCCAAGTTCATTTTTAATTTCTATCGTGAAATGCAAGAGTTGGAATATTTCAGTAGTGACTTGTTGTGCTTTACCTTGTCACAGTTGCATTCTGTTGATTTTTCGAAGTTCATTTTCAATTTCTGTCGTGAAATGCAAGAGTTGGAATATTTAGTAGTGTTTTGTTGTGCTTTACCTTGCCACAGTTACATTCTGTTGATTTTCATAGTTCATTTTGAATTTCTTTCATTGAAATGCAAGAGTTCGAATATTTCAGTAGTGTTTTGTTGTGCTTTACCTTGACACAGTTACATTCTCTTAATTTTTCAAAGTTTATTTTGAATTTCTTTCGTGAAATGCAAGAATTGGAATATTTCAGTAGTGTCTTGTCGTGGTTTACCTTGTCACAGCTACATTCTCATGATTTTTCAAAGTTCATTTTGGATTTCCTTCGTTTAAATGCAAGAGTTGGAATATTTCACTAGTGACTTGTTGTGCTTTACCTTGTCACAGTTCCATTCTGTTGATTTTTTGAAGTTCATTTTGAATTTCTGTCGTGAAATGCAAGAGTTGGAATATTTCAGTAGTGTTTTGTTGTGCTTTACCGTGTCACAGTTACATTCTGTTGATTTTCCTAGTTCATTTTGAATTTCTTTCATTGAAATGCAAGAGCTGGAATATTTCAGTAGTGTTTTGTTGTGCTTTACCTTGTCACAGTTGGATTCTCTTAATTTTTCAAAGTTCATTTTGAATTTCTTTCGTGAAATGCAAGAATTGGAATATTTCAGTAGTGTCTTGTCGTGGTTTACCTTGTCACAGCTACATTCTCATGATTTTTTAAAGTTCATTTTGAATTTCTGTCGTGAAATGCAAGAGTTGGAATATTTCAGTAGTGACTTGTTGTGCTGTACCTTGTCACAGTTACATTCTCTTGATTTTTCGAGGTTCATTTTGAATTACTGTCGTGAAATGCAAGAGTTGGAATATTTCAGTAGTGTTTTGTTGTGCTTTACCTTGTCACAGTTACGTTCTGTTGATTTTCATAGTTCATTTTGAATTTCTTTCATTGAAATGCAAGAGTTGGCATATTTCATTAGTGTTTTGATGTGCTTTACCTTGTCACAGTTACATTTTCTTAATTTTTCAAAGTTCATTTTGAATTTCTTTCGCGAAATGCAAGAATTGGAATATCGTTTCTTCAACTGAAAGTAAGGAGCAACATCAAAAGTTAAAAATGGACAGAAAATAGAGGCTGTTAAAAGCATATTGAGCCTGTTCATGAGACACCAGTAAAAATTGTGTATGATTCAAAATGGAATAATGATTATTCTACTGATTACGAGCTAAGAGAAGACAATAACTCCATTATCAAGAGAGAACATGGTGAACTATTTTATGGAACAGATTAAAATTTCCAAAGTTAATCATTGGTATTAATAATGTATCATTATATATTTTTGTACTAATATTCTACATTGCATTATTTCATTAAAAATATTACATTGTTATATGTTCATTATTTTTTAGAGTAAGCTAGCATATCAAGCGTTTAGAATGTCCATTTAAACATCGGAGATGTAAGAAAAGAAATTTGCATACATCTATTATCAGACACACAATATCATTAAAATCTGAGCTATTAAGGGTTTTTGACCGTAAACTCTAGTTTTTTGTAAGAAAATTATGGAAAAAAAAATCTTCTGGTTCAAATTTTAAACTTAAGTATATTTTTGGATTGAAAAATAAAACTATTACCTAAAAATCTGAGCTAATAAGGGCTTTTTGACCGTAAACTCTAGTTTCTTTTAAGAAAATTATGGAGAATACAATTCTCTAGTTCAAATGTGAAACTTAAGTCCAGTTTTGGATACTCATAATGATGAGAACTGATGGTTCTAATTCAATAATTTTTTTTCATTAAACAAACAATTTTTTTTTTAAACTTCGAATTTATTAAACTTTATTTATTTTTTATATTTTTCTTTTGTACATATCTTAAAATGACAAAATATCTTTCTTGAATTCACCTCTTGGATACACAATATAAAAAAAAAAATGTAATTTCCAGACTTCATTTGCATGCAAGAGATACCGAGAGTTCTCTGACTCCTCCCCGCAATGAATTCTAAGGGTTTTATGACTCCTCCCCAAAATGAATTCAGATGCTTTTAGGAGTCATCCCCCTTAGCCATAAGTCCATTCAACCTTGAGCGAAGGTATAAAAGTTTGATGATGTATTTCTCTTCTTAACAAGTACATTAATACCTTCCAAGATGATTGGACTCTATGACACAGAATTTATCGGTTTGAAAAAATCATCTTGTGGTGTTATATTTGAATGTGCATTTTTATTATTGTCAATGGAACTCGAAGAAATTGACTGTTATCATTGGATAGTGAACTACAACATGTTTGAGTATGATAAAAGCTTGTGGAGTACTACATTATATCGTATAAACAGACTGGGATTCTACGATAGAGTGATTACACTACTTAATAATAGTGGTCAGGAACTGAGAAATGTCCAGGAGGAAGTCAGTGAAATTTGCAACTTTTTCGGGGTTGAAGCACTCTACGTAATGGGTAATGTACCTTAAGATAAAGTTTTAATTCAAAAGTGTGACCCTAGGATTCCACTTTTCAATCTAGAAGAATTTAAGTGTCCTAAATTTGAAGGGGTTTATCGTCGTCCTGAAGAAGAGGTCAGGTTATTCGCGCAATGGATACCTAAGGTCATACCTGATCGTGATAAATGCATTAGACATGGTAAAAACTATTCCATATCATGGGACCATCGTTTCTGGATGTTTAAGAGTGAACCTGTGTATGACTATGTGTCATAATATAATTTTGTATTAATATTCTACATAGCACTATTTCATTAAAAATATATTATGCATTACATTGTTATATTTTCATTATTTTTAGAGTAAGCTAGCATATCAACAGTTTAGAATGTATATTAAAACATCAGAGATTTGAGAAAAGGATTTTGCATACATCTATTGTCAGACACATGAGGTAACACTGACAAAATCTAGGTATCAGAATGAATAAATTCTTTATCAACATCCGTTGTTAGATATGTCATTATGAAAAAATTGTAAGTAGTTAAGTAAGAAAGTAAGTAAGTAAAAAACTCTTTCTTGAATTCACCTCTTGGAATACACAATGAAGACATTTCATTCAAGCAAATATGAAAATATTTCTAAGTAAGTAACACACTCTTTCTTGAAGTCACCCCTTGGATACACAATACAGATATTTTATTCAAGAAATTATGAAAAAATCGCAAGTAAGTAACAAACTCTTTCTTGAATTCCCCATTTGGATGCACACTACAGAAATTTAATTCCAGAAATTATGGAAAAAAATTTAAGTAATTAAGTAACAAACTCTATGCTTTTTCTGCATCAATTGTCGGATATGTTGAATAAAATATGCAAAGTCGACATAGCTTTATTTCATTTTTTAAAAGTTAATTTAGACGAGGTTACGTGCGCGCACGTAACCTCGTCTAAATTAACCTTAAAAAATGAAATAGAGCTATGTCGACTTTGCATATTTTATTCAACATATCCGACAATTGATGCTTACTTACCTACTTACAATTTTTTCATAATGACATAATGACATATCCAACAACGGATGTTGATAAAGAATTTATTCATTCTGATGCCTAGATTTTGTCAATGTTACCTCATGTGTCTGACAACAGATGTATGCAAATTCCTTTTCTCAAATCTCCGATGTTTTAATATACATTCTAAACTGTTGATATACTAGCTTACTCTAAAAATAATGAAAACATAACAATGTAATGTATAATATATTTTTAATGAAATAATGCTATTTAGAATATTAATACAAAATTATATTATGACACATAGTCATACACACGTTCACTCTCAAACATCCAGAAACGATGGTCCCATGATATGGAATAGTTTTAACCATGTCTAATGCATTTATCACGATCAGGAATGACCTTAGGTATCCAGTGCGCGAAGAACCTGACCTCGTCTTCAGGACGATGATAAACCCCTTCAAATTTAGGACACTTAAATTCTTCTAGATTGAAAAGTGGAATCCTAGGGACACACTTTTGAATTAAAACTTTATCTGTAGGTACATTACCCTTTACATAGAGTGCTTCAACCCCGAAAAAGCTGCAAATTTAACTGACTTCCTCCTGGACATTTCTCAGTTCCTGACCACTATTATTAAGTGGTGTAATCACTCTATCGTAGAATCCAAGTCTGTTTATACGATGTAATGTAGTACTCCAGAAGCTTTTATCATACTCATACATGTTGTAGTTCACTATCCAATGATAACAGTCAATTTCTTCGAGTTCCATTGACAATAATAAAAATGCACATTCAAATATAACACCACAAGATGATTTTTTCAAACCGATAAATTCTGTGTCATAGAGTCCTATCATCTTGGAAGGTATTAATGTACTTGTTAAGAAGAGAAATACATCATCAAACTTTTATACCTTCGCTCAAGGTCGAATGGACTTATGGCTAAGGGGGATGACTCCTAAAAGCATCTGAATTCATTTTGGGGAGGAGTCATAAAACCCGTAGAATTCATTGCGGGGAGGAGTCATAGAACTCTCGGTATCTCTTGCATGCAAATGAAGTCTGGAAATTAAATTTTTTTTTTTTATAATTTCTATATTGTGTATCCAAGAGGTGAATTCAAGAAAGATATTTTGTCATTTTAAGATATGTACAAAAGAAAAAGATAAAAAATAAATAAAGTTGAATAATTTCAAAGTTTAAAAAAAAATAGTTTGTTTTATGAAAAAAAATTATTGAATTAGAATCATTAGTCCTCATCATTATGAGTATCCAAAACTGGACTTAAGTTTCACATTTGAACTAGAGAATTGTATTTTCCATAATTTTCTTACAAGAAACTAGAGTTTACGGTCAAAAAACCCTTATTAGCTCAGATTTTAAGGAAATAGTTTTATTTTTCGATCCAAAAATAGACTTAAGTTTCACATTTGAACCAGAGAATTTTATTTTCCATAATTTTCTTACAAAAAACTAGAGTTTACGGTCAAAAACCCTTAATAGCTCAGATTTTACAGAAATTGTGTGTCTGACAATAGATGTACGCAAATTCCTTTTCTTTCATCTCTGATGTTTTAATGGACATTCTAAACACTTGATATGCTAGCTTACTCTAAGAAATAATGAACACATAACAATGTAATATTTTTAATGAAATGATGCTATGTAGAATATTAATATAAAAATATATTATGATACATTATTAATATCAATGATTAACTTTGGAAATTTTGAATCTGTTCCATAAAATAGTTCACCATGTTCTCTCTTGATAATGGAGTTATTGTCTTCTCTTAGTTCGTAATCAGTAGAATAATCATTATTCCATTTTGAATCATACACAATTTTTACTGGTGTCTCATGAACAGGCTCAATATGCTTTTAACAGCCACTATTTTCTGTCCGTTTTTAAGTTTTGATGTTGCTCCTTACTTTCAGTTGAAGAAACAATATTCTAATTCTTGCATTTCACAACAGAAATTCAAAATGAACTTTGAAAATTTAAGAGAATGTAACTGTGACAAGGTAAAGCACAACAAAACACTACTGAAATATTCCAACTCTTGCATTTCAATGAAAGAAATTCAAAATGAACTATGAAAATCAACAGAATGTAACTGTGACAAGGTAAACCTCATTTCACGACAGAAATTCAAAATGAACTTCAAAAAATCAACAGAATGTAACTGTGACAAGGTAAAGCACAACAAGTCACTACTGAAATATTCCAACTCTTGCATTTCAACGAAAGAAATCCAAAATGAACTTTGAAAAATCATGAGAATGTAGCTGTGACAAGGTAAACCACGACAAGACACTACTGAAATATTCCAATTCTTGCATTTCACGAAAGAAATTCAAAATAAACTTTGAAAAATTAAGAGAATGTAACTGTGACAAGGTAAAGCGCAACAAAACACTACTGAAATATTCCAACTCTTTCATTTAAATGAAAGAAATTCAAAATGAACTATGAAAATCAACAGAATGTAACTGTTGCAAGGTAAAGCACAACAAAACACTACTGAAATATTCCGACTCTTGCATTTCACGACAGAAATTGAATATAAACTTCAAACAATCATCAGAATGTAACTGTGACAAGGTAAAGCACAACAAGTGACTACTGAAATATTCCAACTCTTGCGTTTCACGACAGAAATTAAAAATGAACTTGGAAAAATCACGAGAATGTAGCTGTGACAAGGTAAACCACGACAAGACACTACTGAAATATTCCAATTCTTGCATTTGAAGAAAAAAATTCAAAATGAACTTTGAAAAATTAAGAGAATGTAACTGTGACAAGGTAAAGCACAACAAAACACTACTGAAATATTCCAACTCTTGCATTTCAATGAAAGAAATTCAAAATGAGCTATGAAAATCAACAGAATGTAACTATGACAAGTTAAAGCACAACAAAACACTACTGAAATATTCCAACTCTTGCATTTCAATAAAATAAATTCAAAATGAACTATCAAAATCAACAGAATCTAACTGTGACAAGGTAATGCACAACAAAACACTACTGAAATATTCCAACTCTTGCATTTCACGACAGAAATTCAAAATGAACTTCGAGAAACCAAGAGAATGTAACTGTGACAAGGTAAAGCACAACAAGTCACTACTGAAATATTCCAAATCTTGCATTTCACGACAGAAATTCAAAATGAACTTTGAAAAATCATGAGAATGTAGCTGTGACAAGGTAAACCACGACAAGACACTACTGAAATATTCCAATTCTTGCATTTCACGAAAGAAATTCAAAATGAACTTTGAAAAATTAAGAGAATGTAACTGTGACAAGGTAAAGCACAACAAAACACTACTGAAATATTCCACCTCTTGCATTTCAATGAAAAAAATTCAAAATGAACTAGGAAAATCAACACAATGTAACTGTGACAACGTAAAGCACAACAAAACACTACTGAAATATTCCAACTCTTGCATTTCAATGAAAGAAATTCAAAATGAGCTATTAAAATAAACAGAATGTAACTGTGACAAGGTAAAGCACAACAAAACACTACTGAAAATTTCCAACTCTTGCATTTCAATGAAAGAAATTCAAAATGAACTATGAAAATCAACAGAATGTAACTGTGACAAGGTAATGCAGAACAAAAAACTACTGAAATATTCCAACTCTTGCATGTCACGACAGAAATTCAAAATGAACTTCTAAAAATCAAGAGAATGTAACTATGACAAGGTAAAGCACAACAAGTCACTACTGAAGTATTCCAACTCTTGCATTTCACGACATAAATCATTTCTTGTTAAAACTTTATTTTCAACTAATTCATTTGGGTTTTCGAAAGCAATTCATAGCTCTTAATATAACTTTTTAAGTGTGAACTCCTATTTTTTCAATCGAAATTATAGAAAATTTGATCAAAAACCCATTTCTTGGATTTTCAGTCAGAAAAGCGTGGTTTTGGATCGAAATGAGTCATTTTCATAAAAATAGCTCTTAATAAAACTTTTTAAGTGTGAAATCCATTTTATGCAGCAAAATTACAGAAAATACGATCAAGATACATTTGCCTGATTCAATTGTGTATTTTCAGTCAGAAATGCATAGTTTTGGTTCCAAAATGAGTCATTTTCCACAAAAAAAATAACTCTTAATGGATCTTCTTACGTGTGAACTCCAATTTTTTCCAAAAAAATTATAAGAAAATATGATCAAAACACATTTCTCTGATTATAATGTATATCTTCAGTCAGAAAAGCATAGTTTTTGTTCAAAAATTAACCATTTCCATAAAAATAGCTCTTAATAGAACTTTTTAAGTGTGAACTCCTATTTTTCAGACGAAATTATAGAAAATACAGTCAAAACACACTTCTCTGTTTCAATTGTATACATTTTCACTTTTTCTGATTCAAATGTGTATATTCAGTCAGAAAAGCATAGTTTCAACTAAAAAACAATTAATTTCCATATCAATAGCTCTTAATAGATTGTTTATGTATGAATTCCATTGTTTTCAATCCAGACTATAGAAAACACTATCAAAACACACTTCTCTGATTATAATGTACATCTTCAGTCAGAAAAGCGTAGTTTTGGTTCAAAAATGAAACATTTCCATAAAAATAGCTCTTAATAGAACTTTTTAAGTGTGAACTCCTATTTTTCAGACGAAAATATAGAAAATATGATCAAAACACATTTCTCTGATTATAATGTATATCTTCAGTCAGAAAAGAGTAGTTTTGGTTCAAAAATGAACCATTTCCATAGCAATAGCTCTTAATAGAACTGTTTAAGTATGAACTCCAATTTTTTCCAACGAGACTATCAAAACACATTTCTCTAATTATAATGTATATCTTCAGTCAGAAAAGCGTAGTTTTTGTTGAAAAATGAACCATTTCCATAAAAAATAGCTCTTAATAGAACTTTTTAAGTGTGAACTCCTATTTTTCAGACGAAATTATAGAAAATACGGTCAAAACACACTTCTCTGTTTCAGCTGTGTACATTTGCACTTTTTGTAATTCAAATGTGTATCTTCCGTCAGAAAAGCGTAGTTTCGATTCAAAAATGAGCCATTTCCATAGCAATAGCTCTTAATAGAACTGTTTAAGTATGAACTCCAATTTTTTCCAGCGAGACTATAGAAAATACTATCAATACACAATTCTCTGATTATAATGTATATCTTCAGTGAAAATATAGAAAATACTATCAAAACACATTTCTCTGATTATAATGTATATCTTCAGTCAGAAAAGCGTAGTTTTGGTTCAAAAATGAACCATTTCCATAAAAATAGCTCTTAATAGAACTTTTTAAGTGTGAACTCCTATTTTTCAGACAAAATTATAGAAAATACGGTCAAAACACACTTCTCTGTTTCAGTTGTGTACATTTTCACTTTTTCTGATTCAAATGTGTATCTTCAGTCAGAAAAGCGTAGTTTCGATTCAAAAATGAGTCATTTCCGTAGCAATAACTCTTAATAGAACTGTTTAAGTATGAACTCCAATTTTTTCCAGCGAGACTATAGAAAATACTATCAATACACAATTCTTTGATTATAATGTATATTTTCAGTCAGAAAAGCGTAGTTTTTGTTCAAAAATGAACCATTTCCATAAAAATAGCTCTTAATAGAACTTTTTAAGCGTGAACTCCTATTTTTCAGACGAAATTATAGAATATATCGTCAAAACACACTTCTCTGTTTCAATTGTGTACATTTTCACATTTTCTGATTCAAATGTGTATCTTCAGTCAGAAAAGCATAGTTTCGATTCAAAAATGAGCCATTTCCATAGCAATAGCTCTTAATAGAACTGTTTAAGTATGAACTCCAATTTTTTCCATCGAGACTATAGAAAATACTATCAATACACAATTTTCTGATTATAATGTATATCTTCAGTCAGAAAACCGTAGTTTTGGTTCAAAAATGAACCATTTCCATAAAAATAGCTCTTAATAGAACTTTTTAAGCGTGAACTGCTATTTTTCAGACGAAATTATAGAAAATAACGTCAAAACACACTTCTCTGTTTCAATTGTGTACATTTTCACGTTTTCTGATCCAAATGTGTATCTTCAGTCAGAAAAGCATAGTTTCGATTCAAAAATGAGCCATTTCCATAGCAATAACTCTTAAAAGAACTGTTTAAGTATGAACTTCAATTTTTTCCAACGAGACTATGCAACTCAACCACATTTAACTAAACCCCGTGTAACTGAATCCGCATGTAACTGAACCCCCGTGCAACTGAACCCTCGTGCAACTCAACCCCCGTGCAACTCCACCCCCATTTAACTAAACCCCCGTGCAACTGAACCCTCCATGTAACTGAACCCCTGTATAACCGAAACCCCGTACAACTGAACCCCCGTGCTACTGAAGATTTCACGTTAAAAAATTATCCAGTCACTACTTACCCCTTTTTTGCGAATGTCAATCAAACGCCAAGGAACGTAATCTCCCCGAACACTTCAAACTGTTTCCACAGACTTCAAAAATGGAACTGTGGATAACACATGGGTGATTGACAGCTTTCCCTAAGAAACCATTCCTAAATACGCGATTTGACAATCTCTAGTTTTTTCATTGTGCAATTGACAACAAAAACAGAAAAAAACATGTATGACCACATTATCCATTGCCAAGTTTAAAAAACCTCGACTTTAGTTTCATAACATGCATTATAGTGTGCCAACTTTTAAAATATTCACGCGTGAGTGTAGTGTCTCAGCCATGGCTTTTCCTTGCGCGTTTCATGTGTAATTGCATGTAAGTTTCGTGCTGCCTATTGCCTCAGGTGTATGTTTCCATGTAAGTTTCGGACTGTGTATACCCTCAGGTGTATGTACTATGCTCAATATGTTAAAACATAATAAAAATTGAATTGTAGTGCATGAACATTTTATACAGTTTTTCTAGGACGAATAAAAAACGGATGTTGAGTTACATGATTTCGTGCATGCTCCCAAAACATGTTTGACTACTTTATATCATACCAGTTTTTTTTAAGAATGTACACAAGAACTCATGACGTACATTCATTGTGCAATTGACAACAAAAACAGAAAAAAACCTGTCTGCTTAAATTATTATTACGACCAAACTCTCAAAACATGCTTGACCACATTATACCTTGCCAAGTTTAAAAAAACCTCGACTTTAGTTTCATAACATGCATTATAGTGTGCCACCTTTTAAAATATTCACGCGTGAGTTTAATTTCTCAAGCATGGGTTTTTCTTGCGCAATTCATGTGTAATTGTATGTGTATTTCGGACTGTGTATATAGATACTACTCACGTGCTAAGAGATTTCAATAAACAACTTCAAAATTAGTACCTTTTGCATATTAAGAATCAGCGTAATTAATAGATTTTGTTTTCACTTGTATTGTAATAAGAACTTCTTTTGGCTTTTAAGATCCCGTTTCTATTAACCAGGGCCACTCTTTACTTACATTGTGTTATTACGAGTTATTTGATCCTAGGCTCTCTTTAATGTGAAGGAACCTTACGAATCCCTCTTTAAACTCTTTGTTTTTTTTTTTTTTCCTTTTTCTTAGATTCATGTTTAATATTCGTGAAACAACGCTTTGAGAATTAATACCATCCTGCAAAAAATTTACACCTTCAAGTATTTACCAGGAAGGAGGGGTGAGGGTCCTGAAATAACAAAAAGTAATTGTAGGCTCATAGTTTCCAAGGTTTTCAAGGCAAATTCTCTGAGCAAATCTTTTTTACCGGGATGCTCCCAGAGACCCCAGTTGGGGAACAATGTCCCGGCGAAACGAGAAGCAGTTAAATATTGTATCAAACAGTTCGCGGTAACGAACTGTAAGAAAGGAGCGACCCAGCTCAATAGTAACCCAAACTCTAAAATATGCAATTTTGATACCAATAGATACATCAAAAGAATCAGATTTTTATGCTGATTTCAAATATATAAGTTTCATCAAGTTTTGTTATACTCATCAAAAGTTAAGCGCCAGAGAAAATATGCCTGATTTTCGAAATAAGGGGAAAACACCCCCTACACGGATGCGCGTTTATTTGTTTGTTTGTTTTATTTTTTCCCCAGGAGTGATCGTGTTGACCAAGTGGTTCTAGAATATCGCAGGAGGGCTGATTCGAACGGAAATTAAAAGTTCTATTGCCCTTTTTCGATGACCAAAAAAATGGAGGGCAACTAGGCCCCCTCCCACGCTCATTTTCTTCCCGAAGTCACCCGATAAAAATTTTCAGATAGCCGTTTTGTTCAGCATGTTCGAAAAATATAAAAAAATATGTCTTTGAGGATGACTTTATCTTCCACAGTCCCCGGGAGAAGGGCTGCAAGTTATGAACTTTGCCAAGTGTTTACATATAGCATTGGTTATTGGGAAGTATACAGACGTTTTCAGGGGGGATTTTTTTCTGGTAGGCAAGGGGGGGTCTGGGGTTACTCGAGAGGATCTTTCCATGGAGGAAAGCTCCATAACTTTTTATGGGGGAAGGGACATTGCTATGAAATGGGCGCCGGATTTCTCAGCATTATTTAAAAAACGATCAGAGAGTAAATTTAAAAAAACAACAAGTTTTTCAACTGAAAGTAAGGAGCAGCATCAAAACTTAAAACGAACAGAAATTTTTACGTATATGGTTGGGTTTGCCCCCCTAGTCAATACCTTGCTCTTTACGTTAAATTTCTTTAGTACTTTCATAAGAGCTATTTATTCTAATTAACGGCCTTGGTGATTAAGGGGTCATTTTTGAAGAATTGGAACAAAATTCGAACTTTATCGTAAAGAGCGAGGCTTTGACTAGAAAGCGAATCCCATAATATATGTAATACATTATACGAATATAGAAGTTTGTTACGTAAGTTAATTCGTAAGTTACGTATATTTATTACTAATAAAAACGTCCGTAAATAAAATAAACAACTTCCGAGAAAGCCATTTAACCAAAAAAAAGTAAAACTAATATGCAAATTTCGTTTTAATTATTCTTGCACGGTGAGCCAAATTTAAAACCTGCATTAGTTCAAACACGTTCAGAAATTAAATAGAAAAAAACAAGTTTTTTTAACTGGAAGTCAGGAGCGACATTAAAACTTAAAACGAACAAAATTTATTCCATATATGAAGGGAATAATAAGGAGGAGCTGTCTCCTCCTCGATGCCTCACTCTTTATGCTAAAGATTGACTCTTTCTCACAACTCTAGTTGTTAAAACAATAAAAACTTTAGCCTAAAGAGCGAGGCGTTGAGGAGGGGACAATCCCTTTTATATACGGAATAATTTCTATTCGTTTTAAGTTTTAATGTCGCTCCTTACTTTCAGTTAAAAAAAGAACTTTTTTTTTATTTTATTTAATATAAATAGGAACGTGAGACATCTCTTAGATTCTCTTCGATGGCACGATGTTTCTATTACTAACTGTCCTCTAAGTTTGCGCCAGCGTACAGTCTCAGATACTAATATACAAGTTCAATCAGGATATGCTAAGATTGCTACCAATAGATGTCAATATAATAAACTCGTCTTGGCCAAGCTCTACTCAACTTTTTGTGACCATTCGATTCTTTTTGCTTCTGGAATTTTTCTCCTTCTTAAGAAAAATGAGTTAAAAAGAATCCGGATTAATTGTTTTAGATATTGTAAATTTTTGTTGTTTCTCCCACCTTGGACCAAAAACCGGGTAGTATTACTGAAAAACTGGAAGCACTACACAGAAAACTTTCAAATACTGCTTGTATCCGTTTTTCTCCGCACCATCACCTTATCAGTTTTTTTCAGTCGTAAGTAATTTTTTTTTTGGTTTAGTTGTTTTTCTCTGTTTGGTTATTCTACATTTTTTAGTATTGTAAAAAGTGTGTAAAAATCAATATAATGATAATAATAATAATCACAGCATGTGTCCATATTTCTGCATATTACTGCTTATTAGCTTCTGCAAGTTGTGAGTTTTTTTCCTCTCTTCCTCTTTTCCCCCTCCTTTCATGTTATTTCTTTTTTGTTTTAGTTTCTTTTAAATTGTTATGTATTACTCTGTAACTAGTAATCTTTGATTTAAATATTGATTTGTGTTGCATTTTATGTGTTTTTCCTCCTGATACTCCACGTATTGTACCTCTGTACAGTGTGGGTTAGAAAAAAAAAATATTTCGGCAAGGTATTCAGAATGGGGGCAACCCCTTTATATACGGAATAGTTTCTGTGCGTTTGAGGAGGGGCTGTCCCCTCCTCAACGCCACGCTCTTTAGGCTAAACCTTGACCCTTTCTCACAACTCTGTTTTTTAATTTAATTAAAAAAAAACTTTTTCGGCAAAATTAGATTTTCAAAGAAAAGTAAAGAGCTCCAATAAACAAAAAATGATAAAAAATCAAACCAAATAATTTACCAAGCGTGAAACTACCACAAATCAGCTTCGATGAAAAAGCGACCCCCAAAGCGAGGAGAAACTACAAGAAATAACCGAGTCAGACTCAAAACGGGCAGAAATTAACATAAGTTTGGCTCAAAACCCCTATGCCTTCCCAAGGCCAGAACATAATTTGCAAAAATACTGAAAAAAATATAAATGTTTTTACTTTTATAACTTAAATAAATCAAATAATGTTAACATTTTGATTACTAAATATCAGTATATGTATATTAAACTGACAATGCACATTCATTTATATTTTTTCAGTAAAGTGCAGATTATATTCTGGCCTTGGGAAGGCCAATTATACCCACGTTGATCTTTACTATAAAAATTTTAAGCCTTCCAATCACTTTCGACTATTAAAAAGGGCACTAGCCCTGTTGATTTCCAATCAAATGAGCCCTTTTTGAGTTTTTACGACAACCCTTTTTATAAACACCTTATATGCCCCCAGGGCATAACCCTTACCCTAAGGGCTGTGAGGGTGGTTGTCATCCTCTAAGACATAATTTCCAGAACTTTCAACTACATTAAACAAAATGGTTATCTCAAAATTTTAATTGGATGTGTTTGGGAAAATGGTGGGCGTGAGAGGGGTGTTAGTCGCTCTCCCATCACTTTCAACTATTAAAAAAGGCACTAGCCCTTTCAATTTCCAGTCAAATGAGCCCTTTTGAAGTTTCGACGACAACACTTTCAATAAAAACCTTATATGCCCCCAGGGCATAACTTACAACCCTTGCCCCGAGGGCTGGGGGGGAGGAGTTGTCACCCTCTAAGACCTAATTTCCAGAACTTTCTACTCCTTTGAACACAATGGCTATCTGAATATTTTCGGTGGATGTGTTTAGGGGAATCGTGCGCGTGAGAGGGTGGTTAGTTACCCTCCAATCACTTTCAACTATTAAAAAGGGCACTATCCCTCTCAATTCCCAACTGAGTGAGCCCCTTTTGAAGTTTTTACGACAACTCTAACTATAAAAGCCTTATATGCCCCCAGGGCATAACCATTACCCTGGGGCTCGGGGGGGTTTGTCATCCTTAAATACATAATTTCCAGAAATTTCAACTACGTTAAACAAAATGGCTATCTCTAAACTTTGATTGGACGTGTTTGGGGAAATAGTGGGCGTGAGAGGGAGGTTAGTTGCCCTTCAATCACTTTCGACTATTAAAAGGGCACTAGTCGTTTCAATTTCCAATTAAATGAGCCCTTTTTTATGTTTGTACCACATCGACTTCTATAAAAATTTAAATGCCCCCAGGGCATAACTTACAACCCTTGCCCTGCGGGTTGTGGGGGGGGGAGGGGTTTCATCCTCAAAGACCTAATTTCCAGGACTGTCAACTACGTTGAATAAAATAGCTATCTAAAAATTTTAATGGGATATGTTAGGGGACATAGTGGGCGTGAGAGGTGGATTAGCTGTCCTCCAATCTCTTTTGACTATTGAGAAGGGACTAGCCCTTTCAATTCCCAATTAAATCAGCTATTTTCGAAGTTTCTACGAAAAAGATTCCAATAAAAGCTTTTATGCTCCAGGGTATAACTTATAACCCTTGCCCTGAAGACAGTGGGGGGAGAGTCCCGATCAAAGGTATAATTTCCTGAACTTTAAACTGTGGGAAACAAAATGGCTATCTAAAAACTTTGATTGGATGTTTTTGGGGAAAAGGTGGGCGTGAGAAGGGGGTTAGTTGCCCTCAAATCACTCTCGACTATTAATAAGGGCTCTAGCCCTTTGAATTTCCAATCCAATGAGCTCTTTTTCCTGTTTCTATGACAAAGATTTCAATAATAACCTTATATGCCCCCAGGTCATAACTCATAACCCTTGCCCTGAAGACTCTGGGGGTAGTGTCCTGCTCAAAGGTATAATTTCCTGAACTTTGAACTGCATGGAACAAAATGGCTATCTCAAAATTTTGATTGGATATGTTAAGGGAAATGGTGGGCATGGAAGTGGTGTTAGTTGCCTTCCAAACACTTTCGACTATTAAAAAGGGCACTAGCCATTTCAATTTCTAATCGAATAAGCCCTATTTGAAGTTTCTACGACAACGCGTTCTACAAAAGCCTTATATGCCCCCAGGGCTTAACGTAAAACCCTTGCCCTGAGGCCTATGATGGGGTTCTCAAGTAGAGATGGGGGTCCGACTCCGGGACGACACCCCTGCTGCCACCTACAACTTTTTTTGCACCCCAAATAAGGGCATAGCCTCCCTAGGGAGAAAGATTGCGTAATGGGGTCAATGACCTCTTTTTCCAAGGTCGATTTATTTGATGTTTCTATGTGTAATAACTCCAGGGCGAAGGTTGCACATGCGCATTGAATTCTAACGGGAACAATGTTATTGATCTAGGACTCGAGGGAGAAGTGAATTTCTGAGAAATTGATTGCGTAATCGTTCGTGAATGTCATGGTGTCTAGAAATAGTATTTGTTGTTATTGCTCTCGCCCAAATGTTATGACTTTCCCGGAAACAGTTAGATCACGTGTTTCCTTCTTAACCAATCATCGAGTTGGTTACATACTCCTTCTCAGCCAATCAGAGGGCTGGATTACATTTCCTTCTAAGTCAATCAGGAGTGGGGGGGCCGAAAGATTAGAAAAAGAGGAGTGCAGATTGGGTTAGTTTAGATTTTTAGTTTATTATTTTATTACCTATTTAGTTTAGATTTTTAGTCTATTTTAAGTTTTTTTTTTATTACCTTTATTTAGTTTAGTTTCAGTTTGGTTTAGTTTAGATTTTAGTTTAGTTTTAGTTTAATGTTTAGTTTAGTGTTATAATTTATATTTTGTTTAGTTTTAGTTTAGTTTTAGATTAGTGTTTAGTTTTAGTTAGAGTTATAGTTTAGTAGTTTAGAGATTAGAATTTATTTTTAGTTTAGTTTTAGTTAGTTTAGTTTTATTTTAGTCTAGATTTTTAGTTTTAGTTTACTTTTAGTTTAGTTTAGATTAGATTTTTAGTTTAGCTACAGTTTTCTAAATAGTTTTAGTTTAGTTTTAGTTTAGTTTTAGATTAGTGTTTAGTTTTAGTTAGAGTTATAGTTTAGTAGTTTAGAGATTATAATTTATTTCTAGTTTAGTTTTAGTTAGTTTAGTTTTAGTTTAGTCTAGATTTTTAGTTTTAGTTTTATTTTACTTTTAGTTTTTTTTATTTAATATTTTTAGTTTTAAATATGAGTTTTAGTTAGAGTTTTAATTTAGTAGCTTAGTTTGGTTTTAGTTTAGTTTTAGATTAGTGTTTAGTTTTAGTTAGAGTTATAGTTTAGTAGTTTAGGGATTAGAATTTATTTCTAGTTTAGTTTTAGTTAGTTTAGTTTTAGTTTAGTCTAGATTTTTAGTTTAGTTTTAGATTAGTGTTTAGATTTTAGTTTAGTTTTAGTTTAATGTTTAGTTTAGTGTTATAATTTATATTTTGTTTAGTTTTAGTTTAGTTTTAGATTAGTGTTTAATTTTAGTTAGAGTTATAGTTTAGTAGTTTAGAGATTAGAATTTATTTTTAGTTTAGTTTTAGTTAGTTTAGTTTTAGTTTACTCTAGATTTTTAGTTTTAGTTTACTTTTAGTTTAGTTTAGATTAGAGTTTTAGTTTAGCTACAGTTTGCTAAAGAGTTTTAGTTTAGTTTTAGTTTAGTTTTAGATTAGTGTTTAGTTTTAGTTAGAGTTCTACTTTAGTAGTTTAGAGATTAGAATTTATTTCTAGTTTAGTTTTAGTTAGTTTAGTTTTAAATTAGTCTAGATTTTTAGTTTTAGTTTTATTTTACTTTTAGTTTTTTTAGTTAATAGTATTCGTTTTACATATGAGTTTTAGTTAGAGTTTTAATTTAGTAGCTTAGTATGGTTTTATTTTAGTTTTAGATTAGTGTTTAGTTTTAGTTAGAGTTATAGTTTAGTAGTTTAGGGATTAGAATTTATTTCTAGTTTAGTTTTAGTTAGTTTAGTTTTAGTTTAGTCTAGATTTTTAGTTTAGTTTTACATTAGTGTTTAGTTTTAGTTAGAGTTTTAATTAGTTTAGTTTTAGTTTAGTCTAGATTTTTAGTTTTAGTTTTAGTTTACTTTTAGTTTAGTTTAGATTAGAGTTTTAGTTTAGCTACAGTTTGCTAAAGAGTTTTAGTTAGAGTTTTAATTTAGTAGCTTAGTTCGGTTTTAGTTTAGTTTTAGATTAGTGTTGAGTTTTAGTTTAGAGTTTGATGTTTTACCTTAGAGTCATAGCTTAGAAATTTAGTTAGAGTTATAGTTTAGTTTAGTTTTAGATTAGTGTTTAGTTTTAGTTTAGAGTTTTATTTAGTTTAGTTTACTTTTAGTTTAGATTTTTAGTTTTAGTTTTAGTTTACTTTTAGTTTAGTTTAGATTAGAGTTTTAGTTTAGCTACAGTTTGCTAAAGAGTTTTAGTTAGAGTTTTAATTTAGAAGCTTAGTTTGGTTTTAGTTTAGTTTTAGATTAGTGTTTAGTTTTAGTTTAGAGTTTTAGTTAGTTTAGTTTAGTTTTAGATTAGTGTTTAGTTTTAGTTAGAGTTATAGTTTAGTTTAGTTTTAGTTTAGTGTTTAGTTTTATTTTAGAGTTTTAGTTAGTTCAGTTTAGTTTTAGATTAGAATTTATTTCTAGTTTAGTTTTAGTTAGTTTAGTTTTAGTTTAGTCTAAATTTTTAGTTTTAGTTTTAGTTTACTTTTAGTTTAGTTTAGATTAGAGTTTTAGTTTAGCTACAGTTTGCTAAAGAGTTTTAGTTAGAGTTTTGATTTAGTAGCTAAGTTTGGTTTTAGTTTAGTTTTAGATTAGTGTTTAGTTTTAGTTTAGAGCTTTAGTTAGTTTAGTTTTAGTTTTAGATTAGTGTTTAGTTTTAGTTTAGAGTTTTAGTTAGTTTAGTTTAGTTTTAGATTAGTGTTTATTTTCAGTTTAGAGTTTTAGTTAGTTTAGTTTACTTTTAGTTTAGATTTTTAGTTTTAGTTTTAGTTTACTTTTAGTTTAGTTTAGATTAGAGTTTTAGTTTAGCTACAGTTTGCTAAATAGTTTTAGTTACAGTTTTAATTTAGTAGCTTAGTTCGGTTTTAGTTTAGTTTTAGATTAGTGTTTAGTTTTAGTTTAGAGTTTTAGTTAGTTTAGTTTAGTTTTAGATTAGTGTTTAGTTTTAGTTAGTTATAGTTTAGTTTAGTTTTAGATTAGTGTTTAGTTTTAGTTTATAGTTTTAGTTAGTTTAGCTTAGTTTTAGATTAGTGTTTAGTTTTAGTTAGAGTTATACTTTAGTAGTTTAGAGATTAGAATTTATTTCTAGTTTAGTTTTAGTTAGTTTAGTTTTAGTTTAGTCTAGATTTTTAGTTTGAGTTTCAGTTTACTTTTAGTTTTTTTAGTTAAGAGTTTTCGTTTTACATATGAGTTTTAGTTAGAGTTTTAATTTAGTAGCTTAGTTTGGTTTAATTTTAGTTTTAGATTAGTGTTTATTTTTAGTTTGGATTTTTAGTTTATTTTTATTTTATTTTTAATTAGTTTAGTTTTAGTTTAGTCTAGATTTTTAGTTTAGTTTTAGATTAGTGTTTAGTTTTAGTTAGAGTTTTAATTTAGTAGATTAGTTTGGTTTTAGTTTAGTTTTAGATTAGTGTTTAGTTTTAGTTTAGAGTTTTAGTTAGTTTAGTTTATTTTTAGTATAGTATAGATTTTTAGTTTTAGTTTTAGTTTAATTTTAGTTTTTTTATTTAATAGTTTTCGTTTTACATATGAGTTTTATTTAGATTTTTAATTTAGTAGCTTAGTTTTGTTTTAGTTTAGTTTTAGATTAGTGTTTAGTTTTAGTTTAGAGTTTTGGTTAGTTTAGTTTTAGTTTAGTCTAGATTTTTAGTTTTAGTTTTAGTTTACTTTTAGTTTAGTTTAGATTAGAGTTTTAGTTTAGCTACAGTTTGCTAAAGAGTTTTAGTTAGAGTTTTAATTTAGTAGCTTAGTTCGGTTTTAGTTTAGTTTTAGATTAGTTTTTAGTTTTAGTTTAGAGTTTTAGTTTAGCTTTAGATTAGTGTTAAGTTTTAGTTAGATTATAGTTTAGTTTAGTTTTAGATTAGTGTATAGTTTTAGTTTATAGTTTTATTAATTTTAGTTTTAGTTTAGTCTAGATTTTTAGTTTTAGTTTTATTTTACTTTTATTTTAGTTTATATTATAGTTTTAGTTTAGATACAGTTTGCTAAAGAGTTTTAGTTAGAGTTTTAATTTAGTAGCTTAGTTCGGTTTTAGTTTAGTTTTAGATTAGTGTTTAGTTTTAGTTTAGAGTGATAATTTAGTTTAGTTTTAGATTAGTGTTTATTTTTAGTTAGAGTTATAGTTTAGTTTAGTTTTAGATTAGTGTTTAGTTTTAGTTTAGAGTTTTAGTTAGTTTAGTTTAGTTTTAGATTAGTGTTTAGTTTTAGTTAGAGTTATACTTTAGTAGTTTAGAGATTAGAATTTATATCTAGTTTAGTTTTAGTTAGTTTAGTTTTAGTTTAGTCTAGATTTTTAGTTTGAGTTTTAGTTTACTTTTAGTTTTTTTAGTTAAGAGTTTTCGTTTTAAATATTATTTTTAGTTATATTTTTAATTTATTAGCTTAGTTTGTTTTAATTTTAGTTTTAGATTAGTGTTTAGTTTTAGTTTGGAGTTTTAGTTTAGTTTTAGTTTAGTTTTAGTTAGTTTAGTTTTAGTTTAGTCTAGTAGTTTAGAGATTAAAATTTATTTCTAGTTTAGTTTTAGTTAGTTTAGTTTTAGTTTAGTCTAGATTTATAGTTTGAGTTTTAGTTTACTTTTAGTTTTTTTAGTTAAGAGTTTTCGTTTTACATATGAGTTTTAGTTAGAGTTCTAATTTAGTAGCTTAGTTTGGTTTTAGTTTTAGATTAGTGTTTAGTTTTAGTTTAGAGTTTTAGTTAGTTTAGTTTAGTTTTAGATTAGTGTTTAGTTTTTGTTAGAGTTATATTTTAGGAGTTTAGAGATTATAACTTATTTCTAGTTTAGTTTTAGTTATTTTAGTTTTAGTTTAGTCTAGATTTTAAGTTGGAGTTTTAGTTTATTTTTAGTTTAGTTTAGATTAGAGTTTTAGTTTAGCCACAGTTTGCTAAATAGTTTTAGTTAGAGTTATAATTTAGTAGATTAGTTTTGTTTTAGTTTAGTTTTAGATTAGTGTTTAGTTTTAGTTACAGTTATAATTTAGTAGTTTAGAGATTAGAATTTATTTCTAGTTTAGTTTTAGTTAGTTTAGTTTTAGTTTAGTCTAGATTTTTAGTTTGAGTTTTAGTTTACTTTTAGTTTTAGTTTAGTCTAGATTTTTAGTTTTAGTTTTAGTTTACTTTTAGTTTAGTTTAGATTAGAGTTTTAGTTTAGCTACAGTTTGCTAAAGAGTTTTAGTTAGAGTTTTAATTTAGTAGCTTAGTTTGATTTTAGTTTAGTTTTAGATTAGTGTTTATTTTTAGTTTTGAGTTTTATTTTAGTTTTAGATTAGTGTTTAGTTTTAGTTTAGAATTTTAGATAGTTTAGTTTAGTTTTAGATTAGTCTTTAGTTTTATTTTATATTTTTAGTTAGTTTAGTTTACTTTTATTTTAGTCTAGATTTTAATTTTTAGTTTTAGTTTAATTTTATTTTATTTTATATTATATTTTTAGTTTATATACAGTTTTCTAAAGAGTTTTAGTTAGAGTTTTAATTTAGTAGCTTAGTTCGGTTTTAGTTTAGTTTTAGATTAGTGTTTAGTTTTAGTTTAGAGTTTTAGTTAGTTTAGTTTAGTTTTAGATTAGTGTTTAGTTTTAGTTAGTTATAGTTTAGTTTTAGATTAGTGTTTAGTTTTAGTTTAGAGTTATAGTTTAGTTTAGTTTTAGATTAGTGTTTAGTTTTAGTTAGAGTTATACTTTAGTAGTTTAGGGATTAGAATTTATTTCTAGTTTAGTTTTAGTTAGTTTAGTTTTGGTTTAGTCTAGATTTTTAGTTTGAGTTTTAGTTTACTTTTAGTTTTTTTAGTTAACAGTTTTCGTTTTACATATGAGTTTTAGTTAGAGTTTTAATTTAGTAGCTTAGTTTGGTTTAATTTTAGTTTTAGATTAGTGTTTAGTTTTAGTTTGGAGTTTTAGTTTAGTTTTAGTTTAGTTTTAGTTAGTTTAGTTTTAGTTTAGTCTAGATTTTTAGTTTAGTTTTAGATTAGTGTTTAGTTTTAGTTAGAGTTTTAATTTAGTAGCTTAGTTTGGTTTTAGTTTAGTTTTAGATTAGTGTTTAGTTTTAGTTTAGAGTTTTAGTAGCTTAGTTTGGTTTTAGTTTAGTTTTAGATTAGTGTTTAGTTTTAGTTTAGATTTTAGTATTGTTTAGTTTAGTTTATTTTTAGTTATGGTTTTGAAGTGCCTAAAGGGAAAATAAATGCCGTTGTTCTTGTAGTTTCTTCAATGTCATAACGTCAACTAAAATCCTTTTCTACTATTCACCAGAAGATATACTGTAATTTCATTGTCAAAAATCTCGATGACTACACGTAGATCCTTGAGCGTTCTCTGATTAAGATCCAACAAATTGTAACCGTAGGGCTTGCTAGTCACCTGATTGTACACTGAAAACAAAAGTTTATGGGCGTCGATGTGTATCTGCTTATTGAGAGTTATGAGTGAGATAAAATCGCGAACGAATCAATAAATAATATAGATAGCACAATTTAAAGCAAGAATTTACATACATATACTCTTGTGAATCAAATTGTGTAGAACTAGGGTTATGGAAATATGTTCATGATGAGATCGGACAGTGAACAGTTGTAGCATTTCATGTGAGAACTGTTCAATGGATTCAGTTAAATCATCAATAATCAGCCAAGAGTTAATCAGCCTCAATACTATTGAAAACATCAAGTCCCCGTATGAATTGTATTGGTATGCTGTGGCAATAGCTTTT
>NC_142795.1:63556886-63604952 GCF_049724085.1 Artemia sp. Qi Xiang Cuo | reverse complement strand
TGTGTGTGTGTGTGTGTGTGTGTGTGTGTGTGTGCGCGTGTGGGTGTGTACACTTGTATATATATGTCTGTATATGTATAGTATATGTTCTTGGGTGCACCCTTTTTCATGTAAACAAAAACCAAACAGTTCGTGGTAACGAACTGTAAGTAAGGAGCGACCCGGTCCAATGGTAACATAAACTGTGAAAAAACGGAAGTTTGATACCAATAGATACATCAAAAGAATCAGATTTTAATGCTGATTTCAAATATATAAGTTTCATCAAGTTTAGCTTTACCTATCAAAAGTTACGCGCCTGAGAAAATTTGGCTGATTTAAGAAAAAAGGGGGAAAGACCCCTAAAAGTTATAGAACCTTAATGAAAATTACACCATCATATTCAGCGTATCAGAAAACTCTACTGTAGAGGTTTCAAGCACTGTTGAATTTTGCTTTTGCCCCTAGAAAGATCACGGATGCGTGTTTATTTGTTTTTGTTTTTTTCCCCCCAGGGGTGATCGTATCGACCCAGTGGTCCTAGAATATCGTGGGAGGGCTCATCGGAATGGAAATTATAAGTTCTAGTGTCCTTTTTAAGTGACCAAAAAAATGGTGGGTAACTAGGGCCCCTCCCACGCTCATTTTTTTCCCAAAGTCATCCGATCAAAATTTTGAGATGGCCATTTTGTTCAGCATGGCCGAAAATATGATAACCATGTCTTTTAGAATGACTTAATTCCCCGAATTTCCCGGGGGAGGGCTGAAAGTTATGAACTTTACCCATTGTTAACATATAGTATTCGTTATTGGGAAGTAAACAGACGTTTTCAGGGGGGATTTTTTCTGGTAGGTGGGGGGAGAGTTGCGGGTTTTATGGGAGGATCTTTACAAGAAGGAAGTTTTCATGGGGGAAAGGGATATTGCTATGAATGGGGTGAAGGATTTCGCAGCATTATTAAGGAAAGAGATCAGAAATTAAATTAAAAAAAACAAGTTTTTCAACTGAAAGTAAGGAGCAACATCAAAACTTAAAACGAACAGAAAATATTACGTATATGATTGAGTTCACCCCCTAGTCAATACCTAGCTATTTAATCCAAAGATTTTTTAGTAATTTCATAAGAGCTATTTATTCTAATGAACGGCCTTTGTGATTAAAGGGTCATTTTTAAAGAATTGGAACAAAACTCGAACTTTAGCTTAAAGAGCAAGGTATTGACTAGGGGGTGAACCCCCTAATATCCGTATTAAAAATATATGAATATAGAAGTTCGTTACGTAAGTTAATTCGTAAGTTACGTATGTTTATTACTAATAAAAACGTTCGTAAATAAAATTAAACAAGTTTCGAGAAAGCCATTAAACCAAATAAAAGTAAAATTAATATGCAAATTTTGTTTTAATTATTCATGTACGGAGAGCCAAAATCAAAACCTGCATTAATTCAAAAACGTTCAAAAATTAAACAAAAAAAAACAATTTTTTTTTATCTGAAAGTAGGGGAACGACGTTAAAACTTAAAACGACCAGAAATTATTCCGTACATGAGGCTGTCTCCTCAACACCTCGCTCTTTACGCTAAAGTTTGACTTTCTCACTAAACAATTAAAAACTTTAGCATAAAGAGCGAGGTGTTGAGGAGGGGACAGCCCCTTTCATATACGGAATAATTTCTGGTCGTTTTAAGTTTTAACGTCGTTCCTTACATTCAGGTAAAAAAAAATTGTTTTTTTTTATTCAATTCGAACAAAAGGCTGGGGATCTAGTGTGATGGTATATTTTAAGCACAAAAATACTAATTTTCTCGAAGTACTCTATTTAACTAACTTCCTCATTTTCAAGTTGATTAGCTTTCAAAATATTTTTTGCATTTTTGAACAAGTAAATTTCTGGGAACATACCCTCTCGCGATATGTTCATCTAAACCAAGAGTATCCACTCACAATTTTCTCCTTTTAAAGGCATATTGTGTTGATATTAGACTTTCTAAATCACCACTGAGCACCTGGAGAAATTTCTACCTGGAGAAAGGGATGCTGCGCATCAGGAAACTTCCAGCCGAGAAAACTAATTGACAAACGATATTTCTAGACAATTTTGGACTATATCGGGTTAATAGCTCTTAGAAATATACACGGGACTTTTAGACATTTTCAAGATAAACAGTTACATGGTTTGACATTAAAGGGAGGTCTTGGAAAACTATTAGGTTTCGTTTTGATATTGCTCCTAAGCTATTAATCTTAACGCTTTATCGTTTATAAACTTATCTTCTTTTTTTCCTTCAAGAGGTTTGGTTGTCGATGTTTTAACCGGATGTTTTACTTCTGGGCTTCAATGAAAAGCGTTGCGAAAACAAAAGCTTTCGTATGAGAAATGATTATCGTGGTGACAGACTTTATGATAAACTAGGACAGGGATAATTCACATTTTTGAAGATTCAAAGTGCCTGAATACTGCTTGAATGAAATGATGGCCCAAAAGGTTCCCCTCAGTCTTTGAAATAAAAATTTAAGTATAAAAGTAGTTTGTTCAGAACTGGGCTGAACAGAATCTGATGAAATGGTCTGATATGAGAATATATATATATATAATATATATATATATATATATATATATATATATAAAAATATATATATATATATATATATATATATATATATATATATATATATATATATATATATATATATATATATATATATATATATATATATATATATATATATATATATATATATATATATATATATATATATATATATACCTCAATTTGGAGCAAATTTCAACCTTTTCTTAAGGTGCGTCAACAGTACCGCGTGGATCGCTTGATACCAAGCAGAAGAGGGGAGAGAACCTGCCGGAAGCGCCGTATTGGTATCTGCCGGTTTTAATTAGCCTTAAATTGCAGGTGACAGGTGAGCAGGTCTTGACGTTTCCCTTGCTCCCGGTTATCTCTGTACGGCTATTCAACCTTCTTTCTGACTAAGTGAGATACTTGCTGTATGTTTGTTTGCTACATACAATGCGGAGGAAGCAGCTTATTTGGTCTCCGGTCTTGAACTTTTTATACCGTATCCGGGCTGTGGGGAATGTTTACGCCGATATTGGGAAAACTGGTGCGGACTTTTTGCACTGATTCGTTAATGGGAGCAAAGAAAATACTGTAGAATTTTGCAAACTGCACGAATCACCCAAGTGACAGACAGAAAGCTTCAGATAACTGTCTGGACATGCTTAAAATTTTTGAAAAGTGTGATGAAAAGCAAATACCACAACCCCGTTTCGTGCTGTATGAGCCTGACGAAGTACCAGATTATAACAGGGGAATCAAGTGCTACACTTACTCGTAAAGTTAACTACTAAATGTCAAATTCGATAATTATGTCCTGTCGAAGTGCAACCCGCTGCCTTCTTTGTCTCAAGCCCCCACACAATAATCTCAGCCCTCTTTTGCCGTTATATTAAAGAATCCACCTAAAACGCTGAATGACCCCAAGGACCGCAAAACTTTTATTGATAACTTGTGTGGTGACTCAAAGTCGGCGATAACTGAGCTTAGACAGGGAAAAGATACTTGACACCTCGTCGTAAGTGATAAAAATGAAGCTACTGCTGTAGCTGATGCTATTAAATTTAAGTACCAATCGCTAAGCCTACAGATAGAAGTTCCAGCGTATTATGGAATTGCCCGTTTCGTTCCTGACAGTGTTACTGACGGTCAGTTGCAGAACTTGATAACTAACTGTACCGAAGTCTCCCGTATCGGCAAAACTAGGTCCTACAAGCTTCGGTTCTCTCTCCAAGATCACCTATTAGCAGCAATTTCCTCGTCAGTGATAATCGAGTTTATCCCTCTCCCTCCTCGCTGCTACAGCTGTCAAGCTTACGGACATGTTACCCAGCACTGTAAAGCTCTTAACGCGCTGTGGGCAGACAGGACATTCGAACAAGCTGGAAACCCCCTGTCAAAATAAAATGAAGTGTGTGCTGTGCAACCAAGCTGACCATCCTTGTTACAGCTACAACTGTCCTGTCGCACAGAAACTTATGAATCCACTAAAATGAACACTGATCTACGTGTTACATCATGGAAAATTAATGGAGGCCTCTCAGTGAAATTATCCATAATCCAAATTCTATGTGACACGAATGATGTTCTCTGCCTACAAGAGCACCTTCTCACTGCCGACAGTCTATGTTTGTTGAGAAAGACTGCTTCTACTGTCATAATAAGTCGTGCCACTTGACACTCCGGGGCTGGTCGGCCGAGTGGAGGTACTGCTATTCTTGCTAGAAGTGTCCTCATTCCCCAACACTTTCGCGACAGCGACTATTTTACGGCAGTCAAAATTCAGAATTATGTGATGGTCTATGTGTATTTACCCACCGATTACCGTAATGCTACATCAGAAAGACAATTTCATCAAGCTTGCCGCCTAGTCAGTTCCCTCATGTCTGATTGTGGAGTGCAAAACCTAGCAGTAATCCTTGCTGGTGATATAAACTTTAACCATTTGGACGACAGTAGCAGTCGTGCATATATCCTGAATAGCATGTGCCCGTAGCTTTTGGCGGTCGAGAATACCCAATGTTTCACATATGTCCATAACTCTGGCAGTACCTCTTCTTTGGACTTTTTCATGTGTTCCCCGAATGTAAAAACCGAATCAGGATCCTCACTTATCTCCACTTTCCAAATCTCAGATCATATGCCTATTGGCAATATATTCCCTGTTCAAGTTATTGCACAGAGTGGTCCAAGTGCAGACAATGACAGTAAATGGCATGAAACCCCTGACTGGGCTCCCGTAGATATGTTTATGTTCCGGGCTGTTAGTGATTCTATTTTGAAAAAAATGAAAGTGCAGTTTCATCTACTTTCCCCCAAAAAAACTATTAACCTTTGCAGAGAAGCAAATATTGCTGAATATTTACTGTGCAGAGATCGTTCACGCTCTACGCGCTGCCGAGCGTGCTAGTTTACCCATATAAAGAGTACGTCTTGGAACTGAGAAGCATGGTTGGTCAGGTAACCCCTACCTCGTTGATACTTGTGCTAAATCGAAATTCTGGTTTCATGTCTGGAAGGAGTGTGGTATCCCACGGCAAGGTTTGGTGAATGAAATTTGTCTAAAAACAAAGCGAAGTTTTGCAAAAGTGTTTAGGAAACATCAGCCTAAATCAGTAGCTGAAGTATCAAATAAAGCCACAAGTGAACCTAATTTCGTATGGAAACTGCTCAAAAGAGATAATTCAAAAGCCTATAATGCTTTCAAAATTACCAGTGACCAGTGGTATGGTTAATGTAAAAGTGAATTTTCCGAGCCTGATCCATCATTGTCAAACCAATATGAAATGGAGCTTGGGGGTTGCTTAGGCCAATCAACTGATGAGATCAGTTTTATTGTTACTCGATCTTCGGTTACTGAGTGCATTTCTAAGCTACAAAAGAAAACTTCTCGGGGTGTTTATGGCCTCTGTGCTTAGCATCTAAGATGTGGGTCCCCTCTCCCGATTGAGCATCTGACCTTACTCTTTCAGATGATATTCTGTTGTGGAATAGTTCCTGATCTGTTCAGTACTGAAGTAATAAACCCGGTATGAAAAAGTGGAAAGCCAACGGACAAATGTTCTTCTTTTAGGCCAATTACGGTGTCACCAGTTTTGTGCAAAGTTTTTGAGTTACTAATTATTGACGAGATATCGGATAAGTGTTATACACCGGATAACCAAGTCGGCTTCAAGAAAGAAATAGGTCGTGACCATGCTCACCATTTGATTGCTAATTATAGGCAGCGCGCTAGCGCTGCCTAAGTAAAGACCGATATGGGCACAATATGTTTTTTTTTTCTCCATACCCGGGCACTTCGTATCGAATGAGTTGTCGTAGAAACTTCGAAAAGGGTTCATTCGATTGGAAATTGGAGTGGCTAGTGCCCTTTTTAATAGTAAAAAGTGATTAGAGGGCAACTAGCCCCTCCCCTCCCACGCCCATCATTACCCCAAACACACACAATCAAAATTTTGAGATAGCCATTTGGTTCAGCGTAGTTGATTTCTAGATAGCAAATATGTTTTTGAGGAGGACACTCCCTCACAGCCTTCAGGGCAAGGGTTTTAAGTTATACCCTGGGGGCATATATGGTTTTTAAAGAAGGCGTTGTCGTAGAAACTTGAAAAAAAGCTCATTTGATTGGAAATTCAAAGGGCTAGTGCCCTATTTTACAGTCGAAAGTGATTGGAGGGCAACTAGACCCCCCCCCCACCCCCATCTTTCCCCCAAACACATCCAATAAAAATGGTGAGATAACCATTTTATTCAGCGTAGTTGATTTCCAGATAGAAAACATATTTTTGAGGAGGACACTCCCCCACAACCCTCAGGGCGAGGATTAAAAGTTATGCCCTGGGGGCATATAAGGTTTTTATTGAAATCTTTGTCGTAGAAACATAAAAAAGGCTCATTCGATTTGAGATTCAAAGGGCTAGTACCCTTTTTAATAGTCAAAAGTGATTTGAGTGCAACTAACTTCCTTCTCAAGCATGCCATTTCCCCAAACACATCCAATAAAAATTTTTAGATAGCCATTCTATTAAACGTAGTTGAAAGTTTTGGAAATTAGGTCTTGAAGGATGACAATCTCTACCCACCCACCCATCAGAGCAAGGGTTTAAAATTGTGCCCTAGGGACATATAAGGTTTTGATTGAAAACGTTGTCATAGAAACTTCAAAAGAGCTCATTCAACTGGAATTGAAATGGCTATTGCCCTTTTTAATAGTTGAAAGTGATTGGATAGCGACTAACGCCCCTCTCACGCTCAGCATTTTCCCAAGCACATCGAATTAAAATTTTGAGATATCCATTTTGTTCAAAGTAGTTGAAAGTTCTGGAAATTAGGTCTTTTAGGATAACCCCTTTCAGAGCCCTCAGTGCAAGGGTTGTAAGTTATGCCCTGGGGCATATAAAGTTTTTATTGAAAGCTTTGTCGTAGAAACTTCAAAAGGGCTCATTCAATTGGAAATTGAAAGGGCTAGTGCCTTTTTTAATAGTTGAAAGTGATTGGATATCAACTAACGCCCCTCTCAAGCCCACCATTTTCCAAAACACATCCAATCAAAACTTTGAGATATCCATTTTGTTCAACACAGTTGAACGTTCTGGAAATTGGGTCTTTTAGGATAATAACCCCCCTCAGAGCCCTCAGTGCAAGGGTTGTAAGTTATGCCCTGGGGGCATATAAGGTTTATATAGAAAGTTGTTGCATAAATCATAGCCAGCACGATCGTGCTGCCTAAGTAAAGAACGAGGACATTCGAGACAAGACAAGAAACGGGGACTAAGTAAAGTGGAAGACACGCCCCCACAGTCCTCTGGGCAAGGGTTTTAAGTTATGGCCTGGGGTCATATAAGAACGTTGTTGGCACAATGTATTATTTATTAATTTTTTCCTTTAGAGCACGGCACTTCGTATCGTAGAAGTAGTCGTAGAAACTTCGAAAAGCGCTCATTCAATTAGAAATTCGAGGGGCTTGTGGCCTTTTTAATACTCGAAAGTGATTGGAAGTTGACTAACACCCCTTCCACGCCCTTCATTTCCCGAAACCCATCCAATCAAAATTTTGAGATAGCCATTTTGTTTGGCGTAGTTGATTTCTACATAGAAATTATGTTTTTGAGGACAGCCCCCCTTAGGGCAAGCCCTTAGGGCAGGGGTTGTAAATTCTGCCCTGGGGCATATAAGGTTTTTTATAGAAGGTGTTGTCGTAGAAACTTTAAAAAAGGCTCATTCGATTGGAAATTAAAAGGGATAGTGCCCTTTTAAATAGTCAAAATAATTAGAGGGCAACTAACCCATCTCTCACGTCCACCTTTTCCCCAAACACATCTAATCAAAACTTTGAGATAACCATTTTTTTCAACGTAGTCTTAAGTTCTGGAAATTAGATCTTTGAGGATGATACCCCCCCCCCCCCCCTACAGCCTTGATACTTTCTTAGTGTCCCTTTTAATTCATATGCATTTATGTCTCGCTCTTTTTTTTCTGTGTATATTCGCTTATTCCCCCCCCCCCTTCCTTTTTTTATGTCCGTTCTAATTCTTTTTCCGATTCGTATTTGTGTATGTTTAGTTTGATCAGTTTTTATCTTTTTAAATTTTTAATTTACTTTTTACAGTTTTAATTATTGACTGTTAAATGATTGTTCATTATGATTTTTCTATTTCGTTGTTGTTGTTTCATTTTTTCCAGTTTTAGTGCAATCATTTATATTGTCGACTCCGAAGTCCGAATTCGGCCCTTTGTGGGCTTGTGATAGTGATCTTTTTGAAATAAATATCTTATCTTATCTAAATATCTTATCAGCCCTCAGGGCAAGGGTTGTAAATTATGCCCAGGGGGCATATAAGGTTTTCATATAGCGTGTTGTCGTAGAAACTTCAAAAAGCGCTCATTCAATTGGAAATTGAAATGGCTAGTACCCTTTTTAATAGTCGAAAGTGATTGGAAAGCAACTAACACCCCTTCCAAGCCCACCATTTCCCCAAACACATCCTATAAAGATTTTGAGATAGCCATTTTGTTCCACGCAGTTCAAAGTTCAGGAAATTATACCTTTGAGCAGGACACTCCCTCCACAGTCTTCAATGCAAGGGTTATTAGTTACGCCCTGAGGTTATATAAGGTTTTTATTTAAATTTTGGTGGTAGAAACTTAAAAAGGGCTCATTCGATTGGAAATTCAAAGGGCTAGTGCCCTTTTTAATAGTTGAAAGTGATTTGAAGGCAACTAAACCCCTCTCAAGCCCACCTTTTCTCCAAACACATCCAATCAATATTTTAGATAGCCATTTTGTTCAGCGTAGTTGATTTCCAGATAGAAAATATGTTTTTGAGGAGGACACTCCCCCACAACCCTCAGGCCAAGGGTTTTAAGTTATGCCCTGGGGGCATATAGGGTGTTTATAGAAGGTGTTGTCGTAGAAACTTCAAAACATGCTCATTTTCTTGGAAATTAAAGGGGCTAGTACCCTTTTTAATAGTCGAAAGGGATTTGAAAGCAACTAACCCTCTCTCACGCCCATCAGTAGAGATGACCCTATAACTCCCACGAGTACACCAAATATGGGCATAGAGTCCCTAGGGAGATGGTTTTTGTCAGTGAGAATGGAAAAACAGTATTTTTCCCACTTAAAAAAACAGGAATTTTATCACTTTTATGGATGTTTTTATGGTTTTTGTCAGTGAGAATGAAAAAACAGGAACTTTCTCACATTTATGTCTGTTTTATGGCTTTTGTCAGTGAGAATGGAAAAACAGGAACTTCGTCACTTTCATGGATTATTGAGTCTAATATCACCTGTGCTGTCAGTCATTAATCAAATTGTTTCCGGGGAAGTTAATTAATGTCTGACAGATGAAGTCAAGTTAATTAATGTCCTTGGAGTTCAACCAGAATGGTTTCCGAGGCAAAGTTTAGATCACACATGACTGATGATGTCATGATTGATTGAGTGACATGAAAGGGGAATTACTTCGTTGTTTCTACGGGAAATGACCGATTCAATAAAGGTGACTTAATTTTTTGTTTTTAAGGAGAATTGTCTCCGAGTAAAAGTTTTGATCTTAGCAATTAAGTGATTAGTGCGCGACAGGTTTTTTTCGTAATTCAAGTTTTGAATTACCAGAGATGTCAAAACAAAGGGAACTCGCTGAAATTGCGCTTAGGAATTATTTGGGCGATACCGTTTTAGACATTTCAGGGAGTTATTTCGGCGAAACAGTTAGAGACATTTTAAAAGATGATTTAAAAGATGATTTTAGAAGAGAATTTGAGGGCAAAACTCTGTGGTCGTTATAATACACAAGTTGTATTTTAACAGTGTCGTGAGGTCCCCTACCCCAACCCAAAGGGTTCTGATTTCCGTGCCCCAAATCCCAAGAAGCTAGAACCCCCAACCCCAACCCCGAAGGAATCCCCCAGTCCTCAAAGGTCCCCAAAGCTCCCAAAGGGCCCCCGGACCCCCAAAGGCCCTCAGCCGGTCCCCAAAGGTCCACCGGGCTCCCAAAGGACCAATCGGCGCTCAAGGGCCCCCCAGACCCCCAAAGGCCCTCCCCGGGCCCCCAAAGGCCCTCCCCCGGTCCTCAAAGGTCCCCTGGGCTCCCAAAGGACCACCCAGCCCTCAAGATCCCCAAAAGCCCTCCCCGGGCCCCCCCAAAGAGTCCCCTCTCCATTTTTTAATACTTTTTTATGGCTTCTTATATCTTTTCAGAGCAAGTTCCTTTCTTAATGTTCATTCTAAACCCATTTTCCAACTTGAAGTACCAATCCTTTCACCCACAACTATACTTTACAGATTTTGGATACCTCAACACCAAGAAATATTTTTCAAAAGTCATTTCAGAGCAAGTTCCTTTCTTAATGTTCATTCTAAAGCCATTTTTCAACTTGAAGCATCCATTCTTTTCACCCACAACTGTACTTTACAGCTTTTTGGATACCTCAACATCAAGAAATATTTTTAAAAGACCATTTCAGACCAAGTTACTTTCTTATTGTCCCTCTTAAACCCATTTTCCAAGTTGAATTACCCTTCCTTTCCACCCACAACTTAGTTATAGGTAAGAGTTTGAGGTTTTACCTTAGACACTTAGCTAAGAGTTTTAGTTTGGTTTAGTTTTAGTTAAAAGTATAGAGTTTTTTAGCTTAGAGTCTTAGCTTAGAGTTTTATTCAGAGTTCTAGTTTAGTTTAGTTTTAGTTAAGAGTTTTGAGTTTTACATTAAAGTATTAGATTATAGTTTTAGTTATGGTTGAAGTTTCGTTTAGTTTAGTTATAGTTAAGAGTTTATAGTTTTAGCTTAGAGTCTTAGCTTGGAGTTTTAGTTAGAGTTATTGTTTAGTTTAGTTTTAGTTAAGAGTTTAGAGCTTTACCTTAGAGTCTTAGCTTAGAGTTTTAAATAGAGTGGAAGTTTAGTTTAGTTACAGTTAAGAATTTAGAGTTTTAGCTTCAAGTAATAGCCTAGAGTTTTACTTAAAGTTATAGTTTGACTAAATTTTAGTTCAGAGTTTTGAGTTTTAGCTTAGAGTCTTAGCTTAGAGTTTTTTTTGTTAGAGTTCTAGTTTAGTTTAATTTTAGTTAAGAGTTTGATGTTTTAACTTTGAGTTTCAGTTAGAGTTCTAGTTTAGTTTATTTTTAGTTAATAATTTAGATTTTTTATATTATAGTAATATATTATATTTTTTGTTGAAGTTCTAGTTTAGTTTAGTTACAGTTAAGAATTTAGAGTTTTAGCTTAGAGTCATAGCCTAGAGATTTATTTAAAGTTATAGTTTGGCTAATTTTTAGTTAAGAGTTTTGAGTTTTAGCTTAGAGTCTTAGCTAGAAGTTTTTTTGTCAGAGTTCTAGTTTAGTTTAATTTTAGTTAAGAGTTTAATTTTTTACCTTTGAGTTTCAGTTAGAGTTCTAGTTTAGTTTTAGTTAAGAGTTTGCTCTTTTACCTTAGAGTCTTAGCTTAGAGTTTTAGTTAGAGTTTTAGTTAAAGTTCTAGTTTATTTTAGTTTTAGTTTAGATTTTATGATTTCAGCTTAGAGTTTTTTTGTTAGGGTGATAGTTTAGTTTATTTTTAGATAAGAGTTTGGTTTTTTACCTCTGAGTTTCAGTTAGAGTTCTAGTTTAGTTTTAGTTAAGAGTTTGGTGGTTTACCTTAGAGTCTTAGCTTATAGTTTTTGTTTGAGTTCTAGTTTATTTTAGTTTTAGTTAAGAAATTGGTGATTTAGCTTAGAGTCATAGCTTATAGTTTTTGTTTTATTTCTAGTTTAGTTTATTTTTAGTAAATAGTTTAGTGTTTTAGATTATATTATTATCTTATAGTTTTTGTTAGAGTTTAAGTTTAGTTTATTATTAGTTAATAGTTTAGAGTTTCATCATAAAGCCTTAGCTTAGAGTTTTTGTTAGAGTTCTAGTTTAGTTTACATATAGTTAAGAGTTTGGAGTTTTACCTTAGAGACCTAGCTTAGAGTTTTAGTTTAGTTTAGTTTTAGTTCAGAGTTTAGAGTTTTTAGCTTAGAGTCTTAGTTTATAGTTTTTGTTAGAGTTCTAGTTTAGTTTTAGTTAAGAGTTTGGTGTTTTACCTTAGAGTCTTAGCTTAGAGTTTTAATTAGAGTTCTAGTTTAGTTTTATGTAAGAGTTTAGAATTTTAGCTTAGAGTCTTAGCTTAGAGTTTTTTGTTAGAGTTCTAGTTTATTTTAGTTTGAGTTAAGAGCATAGAGTTTTTAGCTGAGAGTCATAGCTTAGAGTTTTTGTTGAAGTTATAGTTTAGTTTAGTTTTAGTTAATAGTTTGGAATTTTAACTTATATCATTAGCATAGAGGTTTTGTTAGAGTTAAATTTTAGTATAGTAAGAGTTAATAGTTTCGAGTCTCAGCTTGTAATTTTATATTAGAGTTTTTGTTATAGGTCTAGTTTATTTTACTTATATTTAGTATTCTTGAGTTTTACCCTAGAGACATAGCTTAGAGCTTTAGTCTATTTTAGTTTTAGTTAAGAGTTTAGAGTTGTTTAGCTTAGACTCATAGTTTAGAGTTTTTGTTAGAGTTCTAGTTTAGTTTCATTTTAGTTAAGAGTTTGGTGTTTTACCTTAGAGTCTTAGCTTAGAGTTTTAGTTAGAGTTCTAGTTTAGTTTTAGTTAAGACCTTAGAATTTTAGCTTTGATTCTTATCTTAGATTTTTATGTTAGAGTTCTAGTTTATCTTAGTTTGCGTTAATAGCTTAGAGTTTTTAGCTGAGAGTCATAAGTTTGATTTTTTATCATATTTTTAGTTTATTTCAGTTTTAGGCAGTAGTTTAGATTTTCATATTATAGCTTTACTTTAGTGTTTTTGTTAAAGTTCTAGTTTAGTATAGATACAGTTAACAGTTTGGAGTTTTACCCTAGAGATTTAGATTAGAGTTTTAGTTTATTTTATTTTTTTTCAAGAGTTTGCAGTTTTTTCACTTAGAGTCTTAGCTTAGAGTTTTTGTTAGAGTTCTAGTTTAGTTTAGTTTTAGTTAATAGTTTGGTGTTTTACCTTAGAGTCATAGCTTAGAGTTTTAGTTAGAGTTTTAGTTTAGTAATACTTAAGAGTTTAGAATTTTAGCTCGGAGTCTTAGCTTAAAGTTTTTGTTAGAGTTATAGTTTAGTTATAGCAAAGTTCTAGGTGTTTTACAATAGAGAACTTTCTTAGAGTTTTATTTTTGTATATTTCTAGTTAATATTTTAGAGTTTTTTAGCTTATAGTCTTAGTAGAGAGTTTTTGTTAGAGTTGTTCTTTAGGTTATCTTTAGTTGATATTTTATAGTTTTAGAATATAGTTTTATCTAATAGTTTTTTTTAGAGTTATATTTTATTTTAGTTTTAGTTAAGAGTTTAGAGTTTTTAGATTAGTGTCTTAGTTTAGAGTTTTTTGTTGAAGTTCAAGTTTAGTTTAGAGTTTTAGCTTAGACTTAGAGTTTTAATTAGAGTTCTAGTTTAGTTTAGTTTTAGTTAAGAGTTTAGAGTTTTAGCTTGGACTCTTAACTTAGATTTTTTGCTAGAGTTTTTGTTTAGTTTAGTTTAGTTATAGTTATTAGTTTGGTATTTTACCCTAGAGACTTAGCTTATAGTTTTAGTCTAGTTTAGTTTTACATAAGAGTTTTGAGTCTTAGCTTATAGTCTTAGATTAGAGTTTTTGCTAGCGTTCTAGTTTAGTTTAGTTTTAGTTAAGAGTTTATTGTTTTTAGCTTAGAGTCTTAGTTTAGAGTTTTTGTTGAAGTTCCAGTTTAGTTTAGTTTTAGTTTAGAGTTTTAGCTTAGACTTAGAGTTTTAGTTAGAGTTCCAGTTTAGTTTAGTGATATAAGAATTCATAGTTTTATATTAGTCATATCTTAGAGTTTATATTAGGGTTCAAACTTTGTTTAGTTTTAGTTAAGAGTTTAGAGTTTTACAATAGAGTCATATATTAGAGTTTTTGTAAGATTTTCAGTTTAGTTTGGTTGCTTTTAAGAATTTTGAGTTTTAGAATAGAGTCATAGCTTAGAGTTTTACTTAAAGTTTTATTTTGGTTAAGTTTTAGTTAATAGTTTCGAGTTTTAGCTGAGTCTTAACTTAGAGTTTTTGTTAGAGTTCTACTTTAGTTTAGTTTTAGTTAAGAGTTTAGAGTTTTACCTTAGAGTCTTAGCTTAGAGTTTTTGTTAGAGTTCTAGTTTAGTTTAATTTTAGTTAAGAATTTTATGTTTTACCCTAGACACTTAGCTTAGAGTTTTAGTTTAGTTTCGTTTTAGTTAAGAGTTTAGTGTTTTACCTTAGAGTCTTAGCTTAGAGTTTTTGTTTGAGTTCTAGTTTAGTTTAGATATAGTTAAGAGGTTAGAATTTTAGCTTAGAGGCTTAGAATAAGAGTTTTATTTAGAGTTCTAGTTTAGTTAGCTAAGAGCTTAGAGTTTTAGCTTAGAGTCATAGCTTATAGTTTTTTGTTAGAATTCTAGTTTTGTTTAGTTTTAGTTAATAGTTTATAGTTGTACAATATGTTCATTGCTGAGAGTTTTGGTTAGATTTTCATGTTAATCTGTTTAAATTTAAGTTTTTTTATCTGTATGATTGATTCAAATCCATGAGTTTTACTTTAATTTATATTTTGGCTTTTTTTTTTTCAAAGGTTTCAAGATTTAATTGAGTCTTAGCTTAGAGTTTTTTCTAGAACTCTATTTTAGTGTGGTTTTTGTTAATAGTGTGGCGTTTTAGCTTAGAGTCCTAGCTTAGAGTTTTTGTTAGAGTTCTAGTTTAGTTTAACTTTAGTTGAGAATTTGATATTTTACCTTTGAGTTTCAGTTAGAGTTCTAGCTTAATTTACTTTTAGTTAAGAGTTTAGTGTTTTACCTTAGAGTCTTAGCTTAGAGTTTTAGTTAGAACTCTAGTTTAGTTTAGTATTAGTTAAGAGTTTAGAACTTTAGCTTAGATTCTTAGCTTAGAGTTTTTGTTAGAGTTCTAGTTTATTTTAGTTTTAGTTAAGAGTTTAGAGTTTTTAGCTTAGAGTCTTAGCTTAGAGTTTATGTTGAAGTTCTAGTTTAGTTTAGTTTTAGTTAATAGTTTTGAGTTTTAGCTTAGAGTTTTTGTTAGAGTTGTAGTTTAGTTTAGTAATAGTTAAGAGTTTAGAGTTTTGGCTTAGAATCTTAGCTTAGAGTTTTTTAGAGTTTTAATTTACTTTAGATATGGTTAAGCGTTTGGAGTTTTACCAACGAAACTTAGCATAGAGTTTTAGTTTAGTTTTAGTTAAGAGTTTAGAGTTTTAGCTTAGAATCTTAGCTTAGAGTTTTTTAGAGTTCTAGTTTAGTTTAGATATAGTTAAGCGTTTGGAGTTTTACCTTCGAAACTTAGCCTAGAATTTTAGCTTAGTTTAGTTTTAGTTAAGACTTTAGAGTTTTTAGCTTAGAGTCTTAGCTTAGAGTTTTTGTTAGAGTTCTAGTTTAGTTTTAGTTAAGAGTTTGGTGTTTTACCTTAGAGTCATAGCTTAGAGTTTTAATTAGAGTTCTAGTTTAGTTTAGTTTTAGTTAAGAGTTTAGAATTTTAGCTTAGACTCTTAGCTTAGAGTTTTTGTTAGAGTTCTAGTTTAATTTAGTTTTAGTTAAGCATTTGGAGTTTTACCTTCGAGACTTAGCTTAGAGTTTTAGTTAAGAGTTTAGAGTTTTTAGCTTAGAGTTTTTTGTTAGAGTTCTAGTTTAGTTTTATTTAAGAGTTTTGTGTTTTACCTTAGAGTTTTAGTTAGAGTTCTAGTTTTGTTTAGTTTTAGTTAAGAGTTTAGAACTTTAGCTTAGACTCTTAGCTTAGAGTTTTTGTTAGAGCTCTAGTTTAGTTTTAGTTAAGAGTTTGGTGTTTTACCTTAGAGTCATAGCTTAGAGTTTTAGTTAGAGTTCTAGTTTAGTTTAGTTTTAGTTAAGAGTTTAGAATTTTATCTTAGAGTCTTAGCTTAGAGTTTTTGTTAGAGTTCTAGTTTAGTTTAGTTTTAGTTAAGAGTTTAGAGTTCTACCTTAGAGTCTTAGCTTAGAGTTTTTGTTGAAGCTATAGTTTAGTTTAGCTTTAGTTAAGAGTTTATAGTTTTAGCTTAGAGTCTTAGCTTAGATTTTTTGTTAGAGTTTTAGTTTAGTTTAGTTATAGTTAAGAGTTTAGAGTTTTAGCTTAGAGTATTAGCTTAGAGTTATAGTTAGAGTTGAAGTTTAGTTTAGTAATAGTTAAGAATTTAGAGTTTTTAGCTTAGAGTCGTAGTTTAGAGTTTTTGTTATAGTTCTAGTTTAGTTTAGTTAAGAGTTTAGAGTTTTATCATAGAGTCATAGGTTAGAGTTTTTGTTGAAGTTGAAGTTTAGTTTAGTCTTATTTAAGAATTTAGAGTTTTTATCTTAGAATCATAGCTTAGAGTTTTTTTGAAGTTCTAGTTTAGTTTAGTTAAGAGTTTAGAGTTCCACCTTAGAGTTTTAGCTTAGAGTCTTAGCTTAGAGTTGAAGTGTTGTTTAGTTATAGTTAAGAGTTTAGAGTTTTAGCTTGGAGTCTTAGCTTAGAGTTTTAGTTAGAGTTCTATCTTAGTTTAGTTTTAGTTAAGAGTTTAGAGTTTTACCTTAAAGTCTAAGCTTAGAGTTTTATTTAGAGTTCTAGTTTAGTTTAGTTTTAGTTAAGAGTTTTGAGTTTTACCTTAAAGTCTTAGATTAGAGTTTTAGTTAGTGTTAAAGTTTCGTTTAGTTTATTTATAGTTAAGAGTTTAGAGTTTTAGCTTAGAGTCTTAGCTTAGAGTTTTAGTTAGAGTTATTGTTTAGTTTAGTTTTAGTTAAGAGTTTAGAGTTAGGGTTGCTTTAGAGTTAGTTAGATTCTATGCTTTAGCATAGAATCTTAGCTTAGAGATTTAGTTAGAGTTGAAGTTTAGTCTAAACTAGCATAACCACAAAATTACACAATATTGCATATAAAGACCAAAACCATAGGTTAGGCTAGGTCAGGTTAAGCTAGAAGTTAGGTTTCTCCATGTTTAAGTTAGATTAGATTAGGTTAGCTAATCTTGAGCGCTCATGAGAACCCCTCTGCCTTCCCAAGGCCAGAACAAAATTTGCCCTTTACTGAAAAAATACAAATGAATGTGCATTGTCAGTGTAATATACATATACTGATATTTATTAATCAAAATGTTAATATTATTTAATTTATTAAAGTTATAAAGTTAAAAACATTTATATTTTTTTCAGTAAAGTGCAAATTTTTTCTCTGGCCTTGGGAAGGCATAGGGGTTTTGCGCCCAACTTATATTAACATTATGCTCGCTGAGTTTGACTCAGTTATTTATTGTAATTTCTGTTCGTTTTTGGTTTCATTTATTTATCGATGCTGATTTGTAGTAGTTTCACGCTTGGTAGGTTATTTGACTTTATTTTTGCTCATTTTTGTTTAATTGAGTTCTTTACTTTTCTTTGAAAAACTTATTTTGAGGAAAATGTTTTTTTTAATTAATTTACTTCTACATGCTCATGAGAATAATCAGATATTATATTGTGCCGGGTTAGACGTATCAAGAGCTTTCGACACGGGTATACATCCACATATCTTATTGACTGCTTGTAAGCGTGGAGTTAATAATTCTGTCATCAAATCGATACGTGGTATGTATAAAAAACTAAATGCCAGAGTTAAGGTCACCATCTCACCTGGTACGGTGGAACTCCCTCCTTCAATTCCAGTAAAAAGGGTATTAGACAGGGCTCTGTTACTTCGCCCCCCCCTGTTTAATAGAACTCATTTTGCCCCATAATACGTCATTGTGCCCCAACAGAACGTTCTAACCAAGTGTATATTTAATGGTATTGATGTTTTGCTAGCTAACTATGCTGATGACATCCTTGATATTAGTAGAACAGCCTTTGGAATTGAGGAAAATTTTGGAATTCTCGATAGGGAGCATAAACGTATTGGTCTTCGATTTAATGAGAGTAAGACAGAGATTCTGGTGTTCAGATTCAGATTGCCCGAAAAATGTTCAGTTAGGTGAACATGCTATTAAAGCACAAGATACACTGACGTATCTTGGTGTACCGATTGGGTTAAATCTTCGCGCCACGCGTCAACTTTTGAAATTTTTTTTTGCTAGAAAAGCTAGGAATGGTTTACTAGTTGCATTAAAAAAAGAAATGATCAGAAAAGAAAAAAAAAAGAGAAAAGTCGGAAAAGAAATGAGAGATATCGGAGGCAGATTATTGGTGAAAACAACTCTGAAATGGTCCGTCGCTGATAATATGTTTGTTCTTCCATATAATTGCACTTGTTTGTATTTTTTTTCTTGTCAGTTCTTCTTTGTTTTGGTTCTGTTTGTATCTATCAGAATTTATTTATTTATTTCCATTTTCTTTCTTTATTAATTAAAAAAACAAGTTTTTTAACTGAAAGTAAGGAACGACGTTAAAACTTAAAACGAACAGAAATTATTCCGTATATGAAAGGGTTTGTCCCCTCCTCAACGCTCTTTATGCTAAAGTTTTTTATTGTTTAAAGAAAATCGAGTTGTGAGAAAGTCAAACTTTAGCGTAAAGATCGAGGCGTTGAGGAGGGGACAACCCCTTTCATGTACGGAATAATTTCTGTTAGTTTTAAGTTTTAACGTCGTTGCTCACTTTCAGATAAAAAAAACTTGTTTTTTTATTTAGTTTTTGAAAGTTTTTGAAGTAATGCAGGTTTTGATTTTGGCTCACCAAGTAGTATTTAGTATCCATAAGTAGTATCCATATAGGCACTACTAAAAATACATGAAAAAATACATGTAATTAAACAAGAACTGGGTCAAGAAAACCCACGCCTGAGATACTACAGCTACAAGTGGACATTTTAAAAAGCTGGCAAGGTGAGTGGTTTTTGTTATTGATATGAATTGCACAAGAATGTGCCGTTTGACGTAGACATTTTAAAAAGCTGGCAACCTATCTAGTACTTTCAAAAATACATGAAAAAATACATGGAATTGCACAAGAAAACCCACGCCTGAGACACTACAATTACACGTGGACATTGCAAAAAAAGCTGGCAAGGTATAAAGTGGGCAAGCATGTTTTGAAACTGTAGTCAAGGTTGTATAAGACAACACTTTTTTGTCATTGATATCAACTGTACAAGAATGTGCAGATAAATTCCTCATATCCATAACAGCTGTTTCGATTAGAAACTTAATGAGACGGTCATTTTATGTACGCGTGTGTATTTAGTAAAGGGGCTAATTGTTGTAGTGAAATGCTTCAGCATAAATATGGTATTGCGTCTTTCTGAACTTTCTGGGGACGGGGATGGAGCCAAGTATTTAGTTTAAATAATGCTAGGAGGAATTGAGTTTTGTGGGTTGGGGGGGAAAATGGTACTTATTAAACATCCAGGTAAACATACGACTAGAAATCCTTCAGCATAAATAAGGGTATTGCATCTTTCTGAACTTTCTGGGGAGGGAAATGGAGGCAAGTATTTAGTTCAAATAATTCTAGGAGGAATTGAGTGTTGTGAGTGGGGTGAAAAATGGTACTTATTAAATATCCAGGTAATCATATGACTAGAAATGCTTCAGCATAAATATGGTATTGCGTCCTTCTGAACTTTCTGGGGAGGGGGATGGAGCCAAGTATTCAGTTTAAATAATTCTAGGAGGAATTGAGTTTTGTGGGTTGAGAGAAAAATGGTACTTATTAAATATCCAGGTAAACATACAACTAGAAATGCTTCAACATAAATAAGGCTATTGCATCTTTCTGAACTTTCTGGGGAGGGGAATGGAGCCAAGTATTTAGTTGAAATAATTCTAGGAGGAATTGCGTTTTGTAGGTGGGGTGAAAAATGGTACTTATTAAATATCCAGGTAAACATACGACTAGAAATGCTTCAGCATAAATAAGGGTATTGCATCTTTCTGAACTTGCTGGGGAGGGGAATGGATGCAAGTATTTAGTTTAAATAATTCTAGGAGGAATTGAGTTTTGTGGGTTTGGTGAAAAATGGTACTTATTAAATATCCAGGTAAACATACGACTAGAAATGCATCAGCATAAATAAGGGTATTGCATCTTTCTGAACTTTCTGGGGAGAGGAATGGAGGCAAGTATTTAGTTTAAATAATTCTAGAAGAAATTGAGTTTTGTGGGTGGGGTGAAAAATGGTACTTATTAAATATCCTGGTAAACATACGACTGGAAATGCTTCAGCATAAAAAAGGGTATTGCATCTTTCTGAACTTTCTGGGGAGGGGGATGGAGCCAAGTATTTAGTTTAAATAATGCTAGGAGGAATTAAGTTTTGTGGGTTGTGGGGAAAAATGGTACTTAAAAATATCCAGGTAAATATACGACTAAAAATGCTTCAGCATAAATATGGTATTACGTCTTTCTGAACTTTCTGGAGAGGGGGATGGAGCCAAGTATTTAGTTTAAATAATACTAAGAGGAATTGAGTTTTGAGGGTGGGGTGAAAAATGGTACTTATTAAATATCCTGGTAAACATTCGACTAGAAATGCTTCAGCATAAATAAGGGTATTGCGTCTTTCTGAACTTTCTGGGGAGGGGAATGGAGGCAAGTATTTAGTTTAAATAATTCTAGGAGGAATTGAGTTTTGTGGGTGGGGTGAAAAATGGTACTTATTAAATATCCTGGTAAACATACGACTAGAAATGCTTCAGCATAAATATAGTATTGCGTCTTTCTTAACTTTCTGGGGAGGGTGTTGGAGCCAAGTATTTAGTCTAAATAATTCTGGGAGAAATTGAGTTTTTTGGGTGGGATGAAAAATGGTACTTATTAAATATCCAGGTAAACATACGACTAGAAATGCTGTAGCATAAATATGGTATTGCGTCTTTCTGAACTTTCTGGGAAGGGGGATGGAGCCAAGTATTTAGTTTAAATATTGCTAAGAGGAATTGGGTTTTAAGGGTGGGGTGAAAAATGGTACTTATTAAATATCCTGGTAAACATACGACTGGAAATGCTTCAGCATAAATGAGGATATTGCATCTTTCTGAACTTTCTGGGGAGGGGGATGGAGCCAAGTATTTAGTTTAAATAATGCTAGGAGGAATTGAGTTTTGTGGGTGGGGGGTAAAAATGGTACTTAAAAATATCCAGGTAAAAATACGACTAAAAATGCTTCAGCATAAATATGGTATTACGTCTTTCTGAACTGTCTGGAGAGGGGGATGGAGCCAAGTATTTAGTTTAAATAATGCTAGGAGGAATTGAGTTTTGTGGGTGGGGTGAAAAATGGTACTTATTAAATATCCAGGTAAATATACGACTAGAAATGCTTCAGCATAAATAGGGCTGTTGCGTCTTCCTAAACTTTCTGGGGAGGGGAATGGAGTCAAGTATTTAATTTAAAAAGTTCTAGGAGGAATTGAGTTTTGTGGGTGTGGTGAAAAATGGTACTTATTAAATATCCAGGTAAACATACAACTAGAAATGCTTCAGCATAAATATAGTATTGCGTCTTTCTGAACTTTCTAGGGAGGGTGTTGGAGCCAAGTATTTAGTCTAAATAATTCTAGGAGAAATTGAGTTTTTTGGGTGGGATGAAAAATGGTACTAATTAAATATCCAGATAAACATACGACTAGAAATGCTTCAGCATAAATATGGTATTGCGTCTTTCTGAACTTTCTGGGAAGGGGGATGGAGCCAAGTATTTAGTTTAAATAATGCTAAGAGGAAATGGGTTTTAAGGGTGGGGTGAAAAATGGTACTTATTAAATATCCTGGCAAACATACGACTAAAAATTCTTCAGGATATATAACGGTATTGCATATTTCTGAACTTTCTGGGGAGGGGGATGGAGCCAAGTATTTAGTTTAAATAATTCTAGGAGGAATTGAGTTTTGTGGGTGGGGTGAAAATGGTACTTATTAAATATCCAGGTAAACATACAACTAGAAATGCTTCAGCATAAATATAGTATTGCGTCTTTCTGAACTTTCTGGGGAGGGGGATGGAGCCAAGTACCGTTAGTCTAAATGTTTCTAGGAGGAATTTAGTTTTTTGGGTGGGATTAAAAATGGTCCTTATTAAATATCCAGGTAAACATACGACTAGAAATGCTTCAGCATAAATAAGGGTATTGCATCTTTCTGAACTTTCTGGGGAGGGGAATGGAGGCAAGTATTTAGTTTAAAAAATTCTAGGAGGAATTGAGTTTTGTGAGTGGGGTGAAAAATGGTACTTATTAAATATCCTGGTAAACATACGACTAGAAATGTTTCAGCATAAATAAGGGTATTGCATCTTTCTGAACTTTCTGGGGAGGGGGATGGAGCCAAGTATTTAGTTTAGATAATTCTAGGAGGAATTGAGTTTTGTGGTTGGGGTGAAAAATGGTACTTATTAAATATCCAGGTAAACATACGACTAGAAATACTTCACCAAAAATATGGCATTGCGTCTTTCTGAACTTTCTGGGGAGGGGGATGGAGCCAAGTATTTAGTTTAAATAATGCTAGGAGGGATTGAGTTTTGTGGGTTGAGGGAAAAATGGTACTTATTTAATATCCAGGTAAACATACGACTAGAAATGCTTCAGCATAAATAAGGCTGTTGCATCTTTCTGAACTTTCTGGGGAGGGGAATGGAGGCAAGTATTTAGTTTAAAAAATTCTAGGAGGAATTGAGTTTTTTGGGTGGTGTGAAAAAAGGTACTCATTCAATATCCTGGTAAACATACGACTAGAAATATTTCAGCATAAATAAGGGTATTGCATCTTTCTGAACTTTCTGGGGAGGGGGATGGAGCCAAGTATTTAGTTTAGCTAATTCTAGGAGGAATTGAGTTTTGTGGGTGGGGTGAAAATGGTACTTATTAAACATCCAGGTAAACATACGACTTGAAATGCTTCACCAAAAATATGGCATTGCGTCTTTCTGAACTTTCTGGGGAGAGGGATGGAGCCAAGTATTTAGTTTAAATAATGCTAGGATGGATTGAGTTTTGTGGGTTGAGGGAAAAATGGTACTTATTAAATATCCAGGTAAACATACGACTAGAAATGCTTCAGCATAAATAAGGGTATTGCATCTTTCTGAACTTTCTGGGGAGGGGGATGGGGGGAAGTATTTAGTTTAAATAATGCTAGGAGGAATTGAGTTTTGTGAGTGGTGTGAAAAATGGTACTTATTAAATATCCTGGTAAACATACGACTAGAAATGTTTCAGCATAAATAAGGGTATAGCATCTTTCTGAACCTTCTGGGGAGGGGAATAGAGGCAAGTGTAGGGATTAAAAATTGATATTTGTAGCGATAAAAGAATTAGGACTAGAAATTCTGACGTCTCAGAGCTTTGTTTCTACGGTACGATTAGATATGACTTCAGAGATATGAATACTTATAGGCTAACAGGGGTTAGAAACTTTTTCCAAGCTGTTGCGATGACAACTTTTGATATTTGTAGGGATGAAAAAATAGGCTAGCTATACTCTATGTGGTACTAAATACCGACCGCGTCAAAGGCAATATTATGCCCAAAGGTCGTGAACTTACTCCTTGTAATTTCTCCGATAGCGCCGCTTATAGCGCTGGCGATTGTGCCAGCAGGGCCTGCGCCACGCTCAATTATTGGGTGAAAATAAAGTGTACAGCCATGTAACCGTGACTTCTTTTTCTCGAGCTATCTTGAGATCCAATTCCCTCTGGGAGCATTTACCTTGGAGACATACGAACTAATTGCCTATTATCAGACTAGATGCAGACATATAAAGTGAAATAAACACAGATAAAAAGACAATATATTTATTGAAATTACATACTTAGGTGCACAGCAATGGGTCACTTCAAATGACAATAACGGTGACAAGAATATAAGAATTTCGTCTGAGTGGTTTTGACTCTGATTTACGAATCCTTCCAAATCTGATTTACGAATCCTTCCAAATCTGATTTACGAATCCTTCCAAATCTGATTTACGAATCCCCTCAAATCTGATTTACGAATCCTTCCAAATCTGACTTACGAATAATCTTAAAAAGCACATCTACCCCACTATCAAACATAGCTTTTCAGTCCTACGCCGTGAGGACTGGCTCATAATTGGCCCAAGTGGTTCAAGGATGCGGACCTTCCGTCCAATAAATTCTTTTAAATATTTTTGATGATTCAAGCGTTCACACGGTTTTTTGCCATTTAAACTTCCTTAGAAATATTGTACGTAGCATATTTTTTATTTCTCACTCTCTTAGCGAAATATTAAGCCTGGATAGTGCTGTTCTTTGTCTGGGGTGATTGCACTTTTTCTCTTTGCTTATTAAGGACTTCCTTTTTGAAACTAGGTTTAACTTAATTATAAGAAATCGGAGTTATCTTTAGAAAGGAGGAACTTTATTTTGGTATTTTAAATACATCGCATCTTACTCATGGTACATATCACCCTTCCCATCAATTAATGACGTCCCGTCATTAGTAACTGCTCGCCTTTGATCTTTTTAAAATGTTCGCCATTTATTAGCTATTTCTTCTACATAATTATATTATATTTATGTTATGGCTTAATCAAGAGTGCTAAAAATTTTCTCTACTAATTTTCTTATTTTATTCTACATCCCTATCTAAAATTCATCTACCGGACTAAGATTATTCATGGTTTTAGGTTTGCTACTATACTAAGGATTTTTTTCTACATCTAACACTAATTACTTTTACATTTCCAACAAGGTTGGGGCTATTCTACCTTTACATTAGTTTTTTTAATTCACTTTTTTTTGCTGTCTATATGACACACTACTTTCTATCTATGCTACATTAATTGAATAACATGATAATACTACACCTAATTCTACTTGAACATCTAGCGGTACATACATGAATGATTTATAACAAACAATATTGGGTTTACCATATTCACTGGTAACATTAAAACACTTTCACTATTGGGATTTTTGAGTTATCAAAGTTATTAGGAAGTAACATATGTAGATTCACATCTATTCATCACCTTCGAGTCTTTAATGTACTCAACACTTCTGTTGTAAATTATTGTCCTTCGCTCTTTTTGTCTTGGCAAAAATTTTGAAGCATATACGTTATGGTTTCTTCATGGAACAGTTCGAGCCTTATTATCTTCACACGACAAGTTTTCTCTAATAGTCAACTGGGAAATGATGCTTCCCACTACAGGTGTTGGCATATTTCTTCTCAGTATATCTTTTTTAGGATATTTTGAGGCACATAGAGAATGTATTCTCGCGTAAAATTGTTCATTTGTGCCTTTTTTAAAATTGTTAGCTCATGGCTTGCGTTGATTAGCCTTTGCGGTGATTCTTAGGTTAATCACGGGGTAATTGAAGTTTGGATTTGGAACGGGTTGTCATCGTGCTATAGTGACTCTTTTAATATATTGTCTTTAAGTTCAGCTTCAAATATCTTAAAATATCATTTGACTTCAAATATCGCTAAAATATCGTTCATCTTGTACTGATCGATGGGGTTTTTAGAATTAAACTTCAAGTTGTCTTGAACTTCAGCTTCAAATATCTTCGAATGTCTTCAACTATCATTCAACTTCAAAAATAGCTAAATATCATTTAGTTTCAAATATCATCACTATACTGTCAAATGTTTCTGGGGTCCATAATGAGTATCAAAGGCGATATCTATGTATTTATATCTTGTACTGATCGATTGGGTTCTCAGCATATATGTGATTATATAGTTCGATAAACCACTGGATACTGAGATTCAAATATAGTGTTACCTGATACGTAATATGGTTCATGGTCGAAGAAACAACGATCAAAGGTAACTGTTGTTTTCGCAGACGAAGCTGGGATTAAAATTACCTGGAGTCTATGGTAAGTACTCTTCGTTGGTTGAGATATGATGAAAATAGATGCTACTAGGTTGTATCTGCACTGGGCAGCTCATTGTAATGCTCGATAACCAATGTGTCCATTTACTTCCTGTAATAAAAATAACGAGGCAGAATCACACGTTCTTTGAAGTAAATACTCATAGTACAAATCACGCATTGATTGGGTTATAATAAAACGACATAATTCCCATGGGAAAATTCAATATGTTTCATGATTGTTATAGCCTAACGACGTTATAAAGTGTTAGTACTTCACTTTAAGTGTGGTCTCTTATTATACTTTCTAATATTCACTACTACATACACTTTATTTTAACTTCTTTCAACACTCAGTTAATTTTACAATAGATTTAAAATAATCATTTAAACAGGGTTTATGCTACATGGTTAATTTTTTGAGGGCTAATTTTACAACTTATTTCATGCCTGCATTGTTCACGCACGTCCGTGCTGATAAGAAACGCATGTTGCAGCGTCGTAACCACACGGTTTTACGTAAACAATACTACAATGAGGGAACAAGACATAACAAGGACGAGTGGAGACCTCTCTACCCACTCGTTTTCTAATGTCTTCCCTATTTCTTGGCTTAGACGTTCTCATTGGGTTTCGGGTTTGACCTCTGCATTTCAGCTGTTTCCCCGTGTTCTTTTCTTGGTTTTGGCCTTCTTAGTCTCGGGATTTTTCCGTAATTACAAGTCAACATTGGTGCCTCACATTCGCCTTTCGGATAAGATAATTAGATGCAGGATTTCCAAGCTTGCCCGCGTATATTCCAGTTGATGCTTGGCAAAGAATATAAGCGTAATGAAGAACTGACATCAATATCTTTTTAGAAGGCTATTGTTCGAGCAAACCCTTCAGCACTAAATAAATAAATATGATATTAATGTCTTATTAGAATCTGATAAGCGAAAAACACCTTAACATTAATAGGGAATTCCTTGTGGGTTTTACTTAGTCGCCATTGGACATACACAGGGTTTCAATCCATATACCTTAACTGATCGAATGGTTTTAAAATTTTACATATTATTATTGAGATATAATTCCAAATCCGCCGTGATATTCTACATATAAACGTACCAATAGCCAACTATTGGTACATATATTTCTTGAGTAAGAAACACATGAATAAGCAAACTTGCAGCACATAATTACACTGGTATCCTATTTTATGTGTAGGCTTAAAACAATTATAATCTGCACTATGACAAAATATTTCATATATTTAGAATATTTTGTACTGATAATTTCTTGTTTTGGATAATATCCATCATAGTTAGGACATGGGTCGATTTTTTCATAGAAAATTCGAGGGGACCTGAGTCAGTATAGGTAAGATATAACGTGACTGACTTGCGAAAATATGTCACAAAAATTAGAGCACAAGATATGTCACAGATAAACCAATGAAATTAAAGAACATTTTTGTCACAGAACTATAGAACAGTAATCTCTCTGTTATTGTATGTTTCATAGATATAAACTAATGAAATTAAATTTTTCGCCAAGGAGCTAAAGACATTAATGTCTCTGTTTCTCTTTGGAAGTAATTTTTAACACAGAGCTGCAGGACAACATACGTCATAGATATAATATAATGAAATTAAAAAGCTTTTCTTTTCTTTTGTTTTACTTATTTTCAATATACATATAAAAAGAATCGCCTTTTAATGCTGATTCTAAATATGTGTAATTTAATTTGTTTCACTGCACCTATTTAAAAGTTACGTGTAACCTATTAACACCCTCTGAAATTGTTTCCGTGATAAGGTTTCTGTTCTAGCGTGATAAGCTTTCTAGGCACAATCTATTTGTCGACTAATTGGATATAAGGGACTATTGGCTTCACTCCATTTTATTTCTACTATCAGATCATATTTATCTGATATAAAATCTATCTGATATTCGACTAAACTCTACTGATTTATAATCAGACTAAACTTGAGGATGATTCGTCATTGAGTAACCGTAAGAGCGGACCAGAATTATCAATATCAGCTATCCCAAAAGGATGCATTGCCTTCTCTGTTTGTCCTAATGTGGGCTTATATTGTTTGTAAACAAGCATGAACACTGGCTTGTTTTACATCTACATGGCTCTAAAGCAGCCATGGTTTAAAATTAAAATTTTCTTTTGACTCATTTTGCGAAGCTGATTCAGAATTTGAATTTTTTCTAACACCATTATTCACATGAAGGTCATCTGTGTAGGTCATCTGTGGGCTTATATTCTTTGTAAACAAGCATGAACACTGGCTTGTTTTACATCTACATGGCTCTAAAGCAGCCATGGTTTAAAATTCAAATTTTCTTGTGACTCATTTTGCGGAACTAATTCAGAATTTGAATTTTTTCTATCACCATTATTCAGATGAAGATCATCTGTGTAGGTAAAGGAGACCCTTTTAAGACCTATCCGCATACCTCCATTTTCTGTGATTAACAGTTTCTTTCGCCGAATTTCTCGCCTTATGCAGAGTTCCAGTCACAGCTGGGTAACAACTCTTTTTTTTTTGCTTCCTTCGACGACTTTTGCTAAGCTTCCACTTTTGTTTTCTTACTTATTGTTACTTTTCTCGTTTTTTTCATCCCTTTCCTCAAGTAATTTAATTATATATTTATATATCTTTTCCTTCCCTTTGCTTGTGAAACTACATAACTAACCTAGTATTTGTTAGCTTTAACAAAGGTAATTCTATTGCTTATTACGTCATAAAATGCCATGTTTTCGAAGCATCTCTACTCCTATAATACTCGGAAATGGCAGCTTCTAACCTATAATTGTTCGGACCACAATTTATGTGCTTCCTTTGCTAAATTGTAGCAGTGTTATCCTTGAACAATAAGTGTTCGTGTTTACTTATGCCGCTGCCACCAATGTTCGTAGTGCTAGCTACCGCTGGCACACACACACACACACACACACACACACACACACACACACACACACACACACACACACACACACACACACACACACACACACACACACACACACACACACACACACACACACACACACACACACACACACACACACACACACACACACACACACACACACACACACACACACACACACACACACACACACACACACACACACACACACACACACACACACACACACACACACACACACACACACACACACACACACACACACACACACACACACACACACACACACACACACACACACACACACACACACACACACACACACACACACACACACACACACACACACACACACACACACACACACACACACACACACACACACACACACACACACACACACACACACACACACACACACACACACACACACACACACACACACACACACACACACACACACACACACACACACACACACACACACACACACACACACACACACACACACACACACACACACACACACACACACACACACACACACACACACACACACACACACACACACACACACACACACACACACACACACACACACACACACACACACACACACACACACACACACACACACACACACACACACACACACACACACACACACACACACACACACACACACACACACACACACACACACACACACACACACACACACACACACACACACACACACACACACACACACACACACACACACACACACACACACACACACACACACACACACACACACACACACACACACACACACACACACACACACACACACACACACACACACACACACACACACACACACACACACACACACACACACACACACACACACACACACACACACACACACACACACACACACACACACACACACACACACACACACACACACACACACACACACACACACACACACACACACACACACACACACACACACACACACACACACACACACACACACACACACACACACACACACACACACACACACACACACACACACACACACACACACACACACACACACACACACACACACACACACACACACACACACACACACACACACACACACACACACACACACACACACACACACACACACACACACACACACACACACACACACACACACACACACACACACACACACACACACACACACACACACACACACACACACACACACACACACACACACACACACACACACACATACACACACAGACACACACACACACAAACACACACACACACACACACACACAGACACACACACACACACACAAACACAGACATACACACACAAAAACACACATACACACATACACATACACACTCAGACATTATTACTTACCTACAATTTTTTGTAATACCTTAAATGAAATTTCCAATTAGCTTTTTTATATCCAAAGATTCACATTTGACATAGAGAAATGCATTTTCTATAATTTTCTTAAAAAAATTAGAATTTACGGTCAATATCGACAAGCAATCCCTGAGAAAATATCTTCCTTTGAATAGGCAGCTCTAGAAAATCGTCAATCGTCAGAAAGAGTCCTAACACTTTTTTCGTAATTCCTTGAATGAAATTTCCACGTAGCTTTTTTCTAGCCCAAGATTCACATTTGACCTAGAGAAATGTATTTTCTATAATTTTCTTACAAAAATTAGAGTTTACGGTCAATATCGACAAGCAATCCCTGAGAAAATATCTTCCTTTGAATAGGCAGCTCTAGAAAATCGTCAATCGTCAGAAAGAGTCCTAACACTCTTACAATCAACTTCAGACTAACCAGAATTTTTTTTCTACTCTAAAAATATACGCTAGTCTCTACTATAGAAAGAAAAACCGGTCTAATCTAAATTCAACGTAACAAAACATAAAGCCAAAATGAAATGAAAAAATTGTTTAATCAAAATTCTGCTAGATTTTGTCAACTTTTTCCGATGTATCCGAGAAATGGATGTTGATATAGAATTTAATCACTCTTATACTTAGATTTTGTGAAGTTGTTGTATTGTCTGTCTAGGAAGAGACTTCAATCGATAATGAATGTTAATAGAGAGTTTCTTCAATTTTTTTTTTCATAATTTCCTTTAAAAAAATTTCTGTATTGTGTATCCAAGAGATGAATTCAAGACAGAGTTTGTTATTTCCTGCTTACTTACAATTTTTTCATAATGACATAATGACATATCCAACAACAGATGTTGATAAAGAATTTATTCATTCTGATACCTAGATTTTGTCAATGTTACCTCATGTGTCTGACAATAGATGTATGCAAATTCCTTTTCTCACATCTCCGATGTTTTAATAGACATTCTAAACTTTTGATATGCTAGCTTACTCTAAAAATAATGAATACATAACAATGTAATGCATAATATATTTTTAATGAAATAGTGCTATTTAGAATATTAATACAAAATTATATTATGACACATAGTCATGCACACGTTCACTCTTAAACATCCAGAAACGATGGTCCCATGATATAGAATAGTTTTTACCATGTCGTATGCATCTATCGCGATCAGGTATTTTCTTAGGTATCCAGTGCGCAAATAACCTGATCTCGTTTTCAGGACGGTGATAAACCCCTTCAAATTTAGGACACTTAAATTCTTCTAGATTGAAAAATGGAATCCTAGGGTCACACTTTTGAATTAAAACTTATATCTGTAGGTGCTTTACCCTTTACATAGAGTGCTTCAACCCCGAAAAAGCTGCAAATTTCACTGACTTCCTCCTGGACATTTCTCAGTTCCTGACCACTATTATTAAGTGGTGTAATCACTCCATCGTAGAATCCCAGTCTGTTTATACGATACAATGTAGTACTCCACAAGTTTTTATCATACAGACATGTTATAGTTCACTATCCAATGATAACAGTCAATTTCTTGAAGTTCCATTGACAATAATAAAAATACACATTCAAATATAACACCACAAGATGATTTTTTCAAACCGATAAATTCTGTGTCATAGAGTCCTTCCATCTTGGAAGCTATTAATGTAGTTGTTGAGAAGAGAAATTCATCATCAAACTTTTATACCTTCGCTCAAGATTGAATGGAGTTATGGCTTGGGGGATGTCTCCTGAAACCATCTGAATTCATTTTGGGGAGGAGTCATAAAACTCTTAGAATTCATTGCAAGGAGAAGTCATAGAACTCTCGGTATATATTGCATGCAAATGAAGTCTGGAAAGTACAAATTTTTTTTTTAATTTCTGTATTGTGTATCCAAGAGGTGAATTCAAGAAAGATATTTTGTCATTTTAAGATAAGTACAAAAGAAAAAAAGAAAAAATGAATAAAGTTGAATAGTTTCGAAGCTTAAAAAAATACTTGGTTTTATGAAAAAAAATATTGAATTAGAACCATCAGTCCTCATCATTATGAGTATCCAAAACTGGATTTAAGTTTCACATTTGAACTAGAGAATTGTATTTTCCATAATTTTCTTACAAGAAACTAGAGTTTTCGGTCAAAAACCCTTATTAGCTCAGATTTACGAAAATAGTTTAAATTTTTCGATCCAAAAATAGACTTAAGTTTCACATTTGAACCAGAGCATTGTATTTTCCATAATTTTCTTACAAAAAACTAGAGTTTACGGTCAAAAATCCTTAATAGCTCAGATTTTACGGAAATAGGGTGTCTGACAATAGATGTACGCAAATTCCTTTTCTTACATCTCCGATGTTTTAATGAACATTCTAAACGTTGGATATGCTAGCTTACTCTAAAAAATAATGAAAACACAACAATGTAATATTTTTAATGAAATTATGCTATGTAGAATATTAATACAAAATATATTATGATACATTATTAATATTAATGATTAACTTTGGACATTTTGAATCTGTTCCATAAAATAATTCACCATGTTCTCTCTTGATATTGTAGTTATTGTCTTCTCTTAGTTCGTAATCAGTAGAATAATCTTTATTCCATTTTGAATCATACACAATTTTTACTGGTGTCTCATGAACAGGCTCAATATGCTTTTCGTCTTTGGTATTATTTTATTCATTGACTGTTTGATCAATGCCAGTAACGTTTGCTGGTGTTTTGTTTTTCATCGTTTCATCTTTTTATTCCGTAGTGATATTTTCTGACAATGCCATTTTTATTTTTCTGGCAATTTCACTGTCTATTAACACAATATTTTTACACAGTTTCGACACGTAAACAGGATATGGTTTACGATATTAGTAGCAGAGTAGGCCTTTCTTTTATTAGCCTTCCGTTGAATGCTAATACCCGAAAGCTGATGATTGGATGTATCCGTAGGTAATGTGTTACCTACAGCAGTAGCAAGGAGTTGTCCTCTATCATCAACAATTATTTTTATGTTAGCATTCTCTTTGAGTGCAATCATCTCTGGAGATCTCAATCTTGCATAACCACAATCATATGAGTTGAATTTTTTCGGTATTCCAAAGAAATTTAATTCCTTACTGTCAGGACAATGCATGCATACATTTCCAATAGTGCTACCACTTGTACCTGCTTCATAGTTTAAACACTTCTCCTTGTCGGCATTCACTGCTACAATAACCTTGTTATTTGAACACACTCTATTAAAATGTTCCATCTTCACTTTTTCAAAAAAAATATGAGTTATGGGTTTATCGTTCTACTGCGTAAAAAATACTGATTTAATACATACAATAGACTACGTAGTGTCGATAACCGGTCATAGAATACCAGTGGGAAAGCCAAATCGTTTCTCTGACCAATCATAGAGCACAATTGTTAGAACCGTAATCATATTTTGACATTTTAATATACGTACAAAAAGAAAAAAAAACTAAAGTTGAAAAATTTTGAAGTTTTAAAAAAAAAGTTAGTTTTTATGAAAAAAAATATTGAATTATTAGTTCAAATTTTATGGATATAGTTTTATTTTTCAATCCAAAAATAGACTTAAGTTTCACACCTGTACCAGAGAATTGTATTTTCCATAATTTTCTTACAAAAAAATAGAGTTTACGGTCAAAAACCCTTATTAGCTCAAATTTTACGGAAATAGTTTATTTTCATAGGTTTCAGACAACACACGCCTATGAGAGACTAATACCCAACTCCCCCAAAACTCTTTTCACCCATTTCCTATTAAAATTTTATTTTCAAGTCATCCACTCGGGTTTTTCGCTAGCAACTGGGCCCACAGTACTGCACTATGAGTACTCTATGACACCCCGCTCCCATCCCTCCAAAAATATTTTATTCAGAGATTTCTTGTTAAAATTTTTTATAATGAATCCTAAATCTTTGGAAACAGCCTTTATTTCTGCCCTTTTAAGTTTTGATGTTGCTCCTTACTTACAGTTGAAGAAACCTTTTTATAATACAATTTCTGATCGCGGGGGGCGGGCCACGGTTGAAGTTGTTTTTATGTAAAAATACCCTTCCCCTTTTCCATGGAAAATTCCCCCCTCAAGACAATTCCATTCCTGTCGACTTTTGGAGGGTGTTTCCTCATTTTCCGATAATCAGGCAATTTCCTCAAGCTCATAGCTTTTGATTGGTAACGCTAAAGTTAATGAATCCAAAATCTTTGGAAACAGCCTCTATTTCTGCCCATTTAAGTTTAGATACTGCTCCTTACATTCATTTGCAGTAACTATACTATAATTCAATGTATTGTAGCGGGGAGCGGGCCACGGTTGAAGATTTTTTCACCTAAAAATACCCTTCCCCTCTTCCATGGAAAATACCCCCTCAAGACAATTCCATTCCCGTCGACTTTTGGAGGGTGTTTCTCTATTTTTCAATAATCAGGAAATTTTCTCAAGCTCATAGCTTTTGACAGGCAACACTAAAGTTAATGAATCCTAAATCTTTGGAAACAGCCTCTATTCCTGCCCGTTTAAGTTTTGATGTTGCTCCTTACTTTCACTTGAAGAAACTTTTTTATAATTTAATTTCTGATCCCGGGGGGCGGGCCACGGTTGAAGTTGTTTTCGCGTAAAAATACCCTTCCACTCTTCCATGGAAAATTCCCCCTCAAGACAATTCTTAATTTCTGATCGCGCTTATCAGACATTTCTTGTTAAAACTTTATTTTCAACTAATTCATCCCGGTTTTTGACAGCAATTCATGCCAGAGTACAGCACTATAACAAGTCTAAGACATCCACTCTGTCATCGCCCCATCCCCCAAAAAATACTTTTCAGACATTTCTTGTTAAAAATTTTATTTCAAGTCATTCATTTGGGTTTTTCACAAGCAATTCGTACCACAGTACAGCACTATCACTAGGCTGAGACATCCAATCTGTCATCGCTCCATCCCCCCAAAAACAATTTTCAGACATTTCTCGTTAAAAATTTTATTTCAACTCATCCACATGGGTTTTTCGCTAGCAACTCCCCCCTCCACTATCAAACTATAAGTACTCTAAGACACCCCGCTCCCATCACTCCACCACTTGTGTATTATACAGAACACATCTAAGAAGTAAAGCTATCCGTTATTAAAATTCGTTTCTTGCCATCTACATCTGTCTTAGTGTCAAATTTTAGTAATCTATAACGTTAAACTCTATTTTAAATTGACAACACTGCTCAAAAACCACTTGTGTATTATACAGTCCACATCGAAGAAGTAAAGCTAGGTCAAGTCATATTTTCCGGCCTTCCATCATCAGATATATTGGTTCAATTACACATGCACTGGATCAGCCAATGATCACTTAGATTGCTATGTTCCATGGCAAGGAGCTATCTTAACTGATAACCCTCAATTCGCAAATCCCTTACCCCTTTTTTGCAAATGTCAATCAAATGTCATTTGCAAATGTCATTGTAGAAGCGTGTTTAATCACGTTGCTTGGAAAGGTATCCACGAGTACATGGTCTGGAAATGTTTGCAATTCATATCAATAACAAAAATCCAGTTTCTTGTACGCTTCATATTGTATACACTATTATCTTTTCCCGTTTCAATCAATACGTAGATTTGTCCCGGTTCCTGCCCCGTTTCAATCTTATACTAGATCAGTACTTGGGGGAGTGTCCTCCCAAAAAACATATTTTCTATCTGGAAATCAACTACGCTGAACAAAATGGCTATCTCAAAATTTTGATTGGATGTGTTTGGGGGAATGATGGACGGGGGGGGGGGGCTAGTTGCCCTCCAATCACTTTTGACTATAACAAGTGCATTAGCCTTTTGAATTTCCAATCGAATGAGCCTGTTTTGAAGTTTCTACGACAACGCATTATATAAAACCTTATATGCCCCAAGGGCATAACTTAAAACCGTTGCCCTGAGGGTTTCGGGGGAGTGTCCTCCTGAAAAACATATTTTTTATCTGGGAATCAACTACGCTGAACAAAATGGCTATCTCAAAATTTTGATTGAATGTGTTTGGGGGAATGGTGAGCGTGGGAGTTAGTTACCGTCCAATCACTTTCGACTCTTATAAAGGGCACTAGCCCTTTGAATTTACAATCGAATGAGCCTTTTTTGAAGTTTCTACGACAACGCCTTCTATAAAAACCTTATATGCCCCCAGGGCATAGCTTAAAACCCTTGCTCTGAAGGTTGTGGGGGAGTGTCCTCCTTAAAAACATACTTTCTATCTGGAAATCAACTACGCTGAACAAAACGGCTATCTCAAAATTTTGATTGGATGTGTTTGGGGGAATGATGGTTGGGGGGGGGGGGGCTAGGTGCCCTCCAAACACTTTTGACTATAACAAGTGCATTAGCCCTTTGAATTTCCAATCGAATGAGCCTGTTTTGAAGTTTATACCTCAACGCATTATAAAAAACCTTATATGCTCCATGGGCATAACTTAAAACCGTTGCCCTGTGGGTTGTGGGGGAGTGTCCTCCTGAAAAACATATTTTTTTTATCTGGGAATCATCTACGCTGAACAAAATGGCTATCTCAAAACTTTGAATGGATGTGTTTGGGGGAATGATGGGCGTGAGGGGGGGGCTAGTTGCCCTCCAATCACTTTCCACTATTTAAAAGGGCCCTAGCCACTCCAATTTCCATTCGAATGAGCCCTTTTCGAAGTTTCTACGACAACTCTTTCGATACAAGTGCCGGATGGAGAAAAAAGAACACATTGTGCCCACATCGTTCTTTACTTAGGCAGCGCTAATGCACTTCCTATGATACTACCTACGAAAGTGAAGCTGTCTACCCGATACAGAGCATTACCTCTTCACCTTCACTTATTTTAATTTTTAGCAACTCAGTTTTCTTAACTTTAATTTTTGAACCCTATTCTTACACCCTGAACTTGCAAGACCTCTAAAAAATCATTTATTTTTCTAACATCTTCATGTAGGTTGCTTAAATTATCAGCAAAGTCTAAGTCTAGGAGAGTTTTACTCCCCCAATTGATTCCCTGTTTACATACCTAAATAGCTGCATACATTAGATTCCTACAGCTAAAGCACAGTTTATATATTTATCTAATTATATAAAGTGTGAGCTAAAGCTATTACTGTTGAAACATCAAGTTTATGTCCAATGAATTTCTTAATATATTTATCTGTTAAAACATATTCTAAAAATTGTTCTCCAAAAAAGTAAGGAGAAAAATTAAAACTTAAGCGAACAGGAAAAAAGAAACATTATTATTCAAAGTTACAACAAGCAGAAATTTATATGAATGAATAAAATGAAACCTAAACGAACAGAAATTTGATCTTTGCAGAAAATTGGATGTATTTCGAATAGAGCAGTTTCTTTTATTTGTCATGAAATCAACAACACAAATATCGCAATGCTAACGCAATGCTTTCCCTCAACTGACACAGTTTCAGGTGTCACAAGGCTCCTTGTGTAGACCAAAGAATCGGTTGGTTCGGTTTCTTGGTATCCTGCTTGATGAGAACCTTTCGTTTAGACACCGTATAGCCATGATTAGGGTTAAGGTCTCACGGAGTTTGGGTGTCATTCGAAAACTCAAAAACACCTTTCCTGGATCTATTCTGAAGCTTCTTTTTATCTGCCTTGTCCAGTCATATGTCTCTTATTGCCCCATAGTATGGATGTCTACTTTTCCTTCTACACTGCGGTCGCTTTCTGTCATGTATGATAAAACATGGCGTCTGGTTATGGACACCAACCGTTCTTCACCAAGACCGCTTCTAAATCTACAGTCTATCTACATTCTTTCTTGCGCTTCTTTTGTTTTTCATCAGCTTCATGGCAATCTTCCAAAATCTCTTCAAAAAACTCCTCCGTTTATTTCTGATTCAGCTCCATATAACCTTCGTTCGTCACATAATATCTGCATTCCTCCTACTCCCACTGTGCGGTCAGATTTCAATCCCCTCCTCGCTTGTCATCAGGTTTGGAACTCCCTGCCTTCTTCAGTACAGAAATGCCACTCGTTTGGCACTTTCAATAGGGTTCTTAAGGACCATTTTGTTAAGAATCAAACAGAATAGTTTTTTTTTTTTTTTTTTTTTTTTTTTTTTTTTTTTTGGATTTGATGTCCCCTGAATGTTTAGTTATGTTTTATGGTGATCTTCTCTGCGCTATGAATCCCAGGCCTCAGGTATGGTCTCTTTTTAATTTTATATGTTGTTTGGCGATTGATTTCTTTTTTATGGTTGTTTGGATATATTGTATTTTCTTTTTTTTTCTCTCATTCCCCCTTGTATTCCTGGCCATGGAGCCTTTCAAGGGGGATTAGGAGTGTTGTGATTTGATTGAATGTATTGATTGGATTATTCAATGTAGGCCTATTTTAATGTTTTTCTATTGATTTAGTGTTTGATGTAAACGATATGTATTCCCCCTCTATTACAGGCCTAGGAGCCTTTGAGGGATTAGCACAATGTATTTTCTCGTATGATTAATTGATTATGAATAAATCTTATCTTATCTTATCTAATCACGTTTAAAGAAAAGAAGAAGCCCCCCAACAATTTCTTAGCCTAAATACATTTGGTCTATCAATTTGACTTCACTATTTTACTTTTGACCCTTAAAAAGGATACTATATCTTTCTATTTGTTATCAAATGTTCACCCTTCCGAGTTTCTACCACCACCTCTAATGCGTAGTGACAAGAAAAAACATGGGAGATACATCGCTCTTTGATAAGTGAAAGCTACTGTGGCGACCATGAAGTACATTAATGAAGCCACGGTTTCATTTGGGCTATTTTTATAATTAGAGGCCCTTTCTCCAAGAACTAGCAAACCATGTCCCTCCTCCCTATCGGTATTTCTGGGATTTATTCCCCATCCTGGTAAACATCGTCACCTTGGCGTATTCATCCAATGCCACTTGGGGCGATTGGGTTCCTCAGGCATCAAAGGGATTACAACCTTTCACCCTTAAAAAGGAACTAAGACTTCTGTTTCCAAGTAAATAAACCTTTCTTGAAACTTCACTGTCTTTCCGTAGTACACGATGGGGTTGGGAGAAAGTACCATGGGCACACAAGGATTTTAATAAGTCAAAATTACAGTTTTACCGACAATTACTTTCCTTTCAAAATATAGAATTTCATCTTTGTCATCGGAATCATCTTGACGGTTCTGATAAGTTGATTCTCTAATTCATTGTGTCATCTTTTCATCTTGTTTTATGCTCTTAAGCATTTTAGAGTCAATGATATTAATTACCAGATTAACCTTTATCTTCCACTTTATCTAATTACCCTTTATCACTTTAATTACCACTTTATCTAATTACCCTTTATCTTCCACTTAATTGGGTTGTAATTACGGGCACCCTTTTTGTTTTTCAGAGTTGGAGTAAAAAACATAGTTCAAATAAGTAATTTGGTCACACACTCAGAGAAGCAAAATAATCCACTCGAGTAAAAAAAGAAAAAAAAGAAGCTATTTTTGTAAGACATTTCAAGCCAGCTTCGCATAGTTAATACCAAAAAAATTTTCATAAGCTTCCTTATCACGTTACTATTTCCTTTGACAAACCATATAAAAAAAGAAAAGAAAAAGGAAAAAAAAGATGCTATTTTTGTAAGAGATTCCAAGTCAGCTTCGTATAGTTAATGCCAAAAATAAAATTCATAAGCTTCCCTATCACGTTATTATTTCCTTTGAAAAACCATATAAAAAAGAAAAAAAAGTAAAAATACAAGAAAAAAAGAAGCTATTTTTGTAAGAGATTCAAAGCCAGCTTCGCATAGTTAATGCCAAAAAAATATTAATAAACTTCCCTATTGCACTATTATTTCCTTTGACAAGCCGTATATGTGTTTTTAGTTTTTTAGACACTCAAATTTCAAGTTTTGTCTGATATCTGTAACTATCGATTTCGAAAACCTTTAAATAGTAATGCTGGTAAAATTCAAGCACCATTCGTAAGATTAGTCACGTTTTAGTTGCGACCAATCCTAATTCAAATATAAATGGATTCCTACTTTATCTGAGATGTAACATTTTGACTTCTTTTTTTTTATGTATATTCTGTTCAAAATCTCATCTTTTATAGCTCTTTGGTACTGCCCTAGTAATTTACCTGAGCATTTATTGTATTTTAAGTGTTTTTCTTTATTCGATTATTGAAGGCCGATCTTGGGAATGAACATGAATATCATTATAGTGTCTTCCGTGTTAGTAATTGTTTGCTTACCTTTTAGTGTTGTTTCCTTTGTTTATGCTCCCTTTTCCTCATTTCTTGTATGACAGGTTATTATTGGGAAAAATAGATCCCCTTAATAAGAGTCTCTCTTTACTTTCATTATCATGAACGGTTTGATAATTACCTATATTCATATACAGTATAAACAAGTATCTTCCAAAGTCACGTGAAAACGTAGAATTTCACGTTTTCACGTGAAAACATGAAAACGTATATATATATATATATATATATATATATATATATATATATATATATATATATATATATATATATATATATATATATATATATATATATATATATATATATATATATATATATATATATATAAATTTATTGCCCATCATAAATGTAAAATACAACACTGATGGAGTATCAAACAGTTCGTGGTAACGAACTGTTTTTAAGGACCGATCCAGCTCAATGGTAACCAAAACTCTAGAAAACGGGTTTTTGATACCAATAGATATATCAAAGGAATCAGATTTTAATGCTGATTTCAAATATATAAATTTTATCAAGTTTAGTCCTACCCATCATTACGCACGTGAGAAAATTTAGCTGATTCTCGAAAAAAGGGGGAAAGACCCCCAAAAAAATATAGAATCCTAATGACAATCACACCATTATGTTCAGCGTATCATAGAACCCTACTGTAGAGGTTTCAAGCTCCTATCTACAAAAATGTGGAATTTTGCATTTTTTCCAGAAGAAAGATCACGGATGCGTGTTTATTCTATTTTTTATTATTATTATTATTATTTTTTTCCCAGGGGTGATCGTATCGACCCAGTGGTCCTAGAATATCGTGGGAGGACTCATTGGAACGGAAATTAAAGTTCTAGTACCCTTTTAAGTGACCAAAAAAATGGAGGGCAATTAGGTCCCTTCCCACGCTCATTTTTTCCCAAAGTCACCAGATCAAAATTTTGAGATAGCCATTTTGTTCAACATGGTTGAAAATATGATAAATATGTCCTTTAGGATGACTTAATCCCCCGAAGTCCTCGGGGGGAGGGCTGAAAGTTAGGAACTTTACCCAATGGTAACATATTGTATTGGTTATTGGGAAGTATACAGACGTTTTCAGGGGGGATTTTTTCTGGTAGTAGGGGGGGGGGGGGGGGGTCGGGGGATATGTGGGAGGATCTTTCCATGAAGGAAGTTTTCATGGGGGAAGGGACATTGCGATGAAGGGGGCGCCGGAATTTCCTGCATTATTTTAAAAAAAGATCAGAAATTAAATAAAAAAACAAGTTTTCCAACAGAAAATAAGGAGCAACATCAAAATTTAAAACGAACAGAAAATATTACGCGTATGATTGGGTTCACCCCCTAGTCAATACCTCGCTCTTTAAGCCAAAGCTTTTTTATTACTTTCATAAGAGCCATTTATTCTAAATAACGGCCTTTGTGATTAAGAGGTCATTTTAAAAGAATTGGAACAAAATTCGAACTTTAGCTTAAAGAGTGAGGTATTGACTAGAAGGCAAGCCCCCTAATATACGTATTAAAAATATATGAATATAAAAGTTTGTTACGTAACTTAATTCGTAAGTTACGTATATTTATTATTACGTATATTTATTACATAGCTTTAGATGAAGGACTTAAGGTTGATGCAGTGTTTCTAGACATACAGAAGGCTTTTATACAGTTGACCATGGCCTACTCCTGGAAAAATGCGAGGTCTATGGGATCCGAGCTAAAGCTCTTGACCTTATACGGAGTTTCCTTAGTAACCGGTATCAGTTTGTAGAAATGACTTGTATACAATCAGAAACCCGCCCAGTTGTTTGTGATGTCCTGCAAGGGTAAGTTCTTGGTCTGATTCTTTTTTTATTGTTCATTAATGATATGCCTAATTGTATCCCAAGTTGTTGTTTTAATGTTAGTGATATGGCTAAAAAACCCCGGAATGAGACGGTATCATTATTTGCTGATGACACAGTTGCTGTTAGTACCGCGAAGACCGAAGAATTGCTTCAGACATCGATGAAAGATACTATTGAAAGGTTAAATTCCTGGTTGAGGGTAAATAGGTTAAAGATTAATCTGGGTAAGACTAATTTTGTTATTTTTTCCCGTTCATCAGATTTTTATCAAGGAGGCACACGTGTGCCTCCATAAAGAGGCGACCCACCACAATGTTAAGCGATTTCCGGTCCTAGCGGTCGCAGAGAGACAACGGTAATCGCATTTTGTAGCCCAAGCTCAAACTAAGAAACTTGAAAAATTTCATCCCCCTCCGACTTTATCTTCATGGGTAAAAGTGGGCCGGAAGTTTCGACCCTCCGACCACAGCCCCCCTTTAACGTTGTCCGATTTGGTTGAAATTTAGAGGTTAAGCTTTTCAAGGACCCGGAAGCTTAATGAAATTCTGGTTAGTCTGAAGTTGATTGTAAGAGTGTTAGGACTCTTTCTGACGATTGACGATTTTCTAGAGCTGCCTATTCAAAGGAAGATATTTTCTCAGGGATTGCTTGTCGATATTGACCGTAAACTCTAATTTTTGTAAGAAAATTATAGAAAATACATTTCTCTAGGTAAAATGTGAATCATTGGCTAGAAAAAAGCTATGTGGATATTTCATTCAAGGAATTACGAAAAAAGTGTTAGGACTCTTTCTGACGATTGACGATTTTCTAGAGCTGTCTATTCAAAGGAAGATATTTTCTCAGGGATTGCTTGTCGATATTGACCGTAAACTCTAATTTTTGTAAGAAAATTATATAAAATACATTTTTTTAGGTCAAATGTGAATATTTGTCAAGAAAAATTCTACTTTGAAATTTCATTCAAGGAATTACAAAAAAACTGTAAGTAAGTAATAATGTCTGTGTGCATATGTGTGTGTGTGTGTGTGTGTGTGTGTGTGTGTGTGTGTGTGTGTGTGTGTGTGTGTGTGTGTGTGTGTGTGTGTGTGTGTGTGTGTGTGTGTGTGTGTGTGTGTGTGTGTGTGTGTGTGTGTGTGTGTGTGTGTGTGTGTGTGTGTGTGTGTGTGTGTGTGTGTGTGTGTGTGTGTGTGTGTGTGTGTGTGTGTGTGTGTGTGTGTGTGTGTGTGTGTGTGTGTGTGTGTGTGTGTGTGTGTGTGTGTGTGTGTGTGTGTGTGTGTGTGTGTGTGTGTGTGTGTGTGTGTGTGTGTGTGTGTGTGTGTGTGTGTGTGTGTGTGTGTGTGTGTGTGTGTGTGTGTGTGTGTGTGTGTGTGTGTGTGTGTGTGTGTGTGTGTGTGTGTGTGTGTGTGTGTGTGTGTGTGTGTGTGTGTGTGTGTGTGTGTGTGTGTGTGTGTGTGTGTGTGTGTGTGTGTGTGTGTGTGTGTGTGTGTGTGTGTGTGTGTGTGTGTGTGTGTGTGTGTGTGTGTGTGTGTGTGTGTGTGTGTGTGTGTGTGTGTGTGTGTGTGTGTGTGTGTGTGTGTGTGTGTGTGTGTGTGTGTGTGTGTGTGTGTGTGTGTGTGTGTGTGTGTGTGTGTGTGTGTGTGTGTGTGTGTGTGTGTGTGTGTGTGTGTGTGTGTGTGTGTGTGTGTGTGTGTGTGTGTGTGTGTGTGTGTGTGTGTGTGTGTGTGTGTGTGTGTGTGTGTGTGTGTGTGTGTGTGTGTGTGTGTGTGTGTGTGTGTGTGTGTGTGTGTGTGTGTGTGTGTGTGTGTGTGTGTGTGTGTGTGTGTGTGTGTGTGTGTGTGTGTGTGTGTGTGTGTGTGTGTGTGTGTGTGTGTGTGTGTGTGTGTGTGTGTGTGTGTGTGTGTGTGTGTGTGTGTGTGTGTGTGTGTGTGTGTGTGTGTGTGTGTGTGTGTGTGTGTGTGTGTGTGTGTGTGTGTGTGTGTGTGTGTGTGTGTGTGTGTGTGTGTGTGTGTGTGTGTGTGTGTGTGTGTGTGTGTGTGTGTGTGTGTGTGTGTGTGTGTGTGTGTGTGTGTGTGTGTGTGTGTGTGTGTGTGTGTGTGTGTGTGTGTGTGTGTGTGTGTGTGTGTGTGTGTGTGTGTGTGTGTGTGTGTGTGTGTGTGTGTGTGTGTGTGTGTGTGTGTGTGTGTGTGTGTGTGTGTGTGTGTGTGTGTGTGTGTGTGTGTGTGTGTGTGTGTGTGTGTGTGTGTGTGTGTGTGTGTGTGTGTGTGTGTGTGTGTGTGTGTGTGTGTGTGTGTGTGTGTGTGTGTGTGTGTGTGTGTGTGTGTGTGTGTGTGTGTGTGTGTGTGTGTGTGTGTGTGTGTGTGTGTGTGTGTGTGTGTGTGTGTGTGTGTGTGTGTGTGTGTGTGTGTGTGTGTGTGTGTGTGTGTGTGTGTGTGTGTGTGTGTGTGTGTGTGTGTGTGTGTGTGTGTGTGTGTGTGTGTGTGTGTGTGTGTGTGTGTGTGTGTGTGTGTGTGTGTGTGTGTGTGTGTGTGTGTGTGTGTGTGTGTGTGTGTGTGTGTGTGTGTGTGTGTGTGTGTGTGTGTGTGTGTGTGTGTGTGTGTGTGTGTGTGTGTGTGTGTGTGTGTGTGTGTGTGTGTGTGTGTGTGTGTGTGTGTGTGTGTGTGTGTGTGTGTGTGTGTGTGTGTGTGTGTGTGTGTGTGTGTGTGTGTGTGTGTGTGTGTGTGTGTGTGTGTGTGTGTGTGTGTGTGTGTGTGTGTGTGTGTGTGTGTGTGTGTGTGTGTGTGTGTGTGTGTGTGTGTGTGTGTGTGTGTGTGTGTGTGTGTGTGTGTGTGTGTGTGTGTGTGTGTGTGTGTGTGTGTGTGTGTGTGTGTGTGTGTGTGTGTGTGTGTGTGTGTGTGTGTGTGTGTGTGTGTGTGTGTGTGTGTGTGTGTGTGTGTGTGTGTGTGTGTGTGTGTGTGTGTGTGTGTGTGTGTGTGTGTGTGTGTGTGTGTGTGTGTGTGTGTGTGTGTGTGTGTGTGTGTGTGTGTGTGTGTGTGTGTGTGTGTGTGTGTGTGTGTGTGTGTGTGTGTGTGTGTGTGTGTGTGTGTGTGTGTGTGTGTGTGTGTGTGTGTGTGTGTGTGTGTGTGTGTGTGTGTGTGTGTGTGTGTGTGTGTGTGTGTGTGTGTGTGTGTGTGTGTGTGTGTGTGTGTGTGTGTGTGTGTGTGTGTGTGTGTGTGTGTGTGTGTGTGTGTGTGTGTGTGTGTGTGTGTGTGTGTGTGTGTGTGTGTGTGTGTGTGTGTGTGTGTGTGTGTGTGTGTGTGTGTGTGTGTGTGTGTGTGTGTGTGTGTGTGTGTGTGTGTGTGTGTGTGTGTGTGTGTGTGTGTGTGTGTGTGTGTGTGTGTGTGTGTGTGTGTGTGTGTGTGTGTGTGTGTGTGTGTGTGTGTGTGTGTGTGTGTGTGTGTGTGTGTGTGTGTGTGTGTGTGTGTGTGTGTGTGTGTGTGTGTGTGTGTGTGTGTGTGTGTGTGTGTGTGTGTGTGTGTGTGTGTGTGTGTGTGTGTGTGTGTGTGTGTGTGTGTGTGTGTGTGTGTGTGTGTGTGTGTGTGTGTGTGTGTGTGTGTGTGTGTGTGTGTGTGTGTGTGTGTGTGTGTGTGTGTGTGTGTGTGTGTGTGTGTGTGTGTGTGTGTGTGTGTGTGTGTGTGTGTGTGTGTGTGTGTGTGTGTGTGTGTGTGTGTGTGTGTGTGTGTGTGTGTGTGTGTGTGTGTGTGTGTGTGTGTGTGTGTGTGTGTGTGTGTGTGTGTGTGTGTGTGTGTGTGTGTGTGTGTGTGTGTGTGTGTGTGTGTGTGTGTGTGTGTGTGTGTGTGTGTGTGTGTGTGTGTGTGTGTGTGTGTGTGTGTGTGTGTGTGTGTGTGTGTGTGTGTGTGTGTGTGTGTGTGTGTGTGTGTGTGTGTGTGTGTGTGTGTGTGTGTGTGTGTGTGTGTGTGTGTGTGTGTGTGTGTGTGTGTGTGTGTGTGTGTGTGTGTGTGTGTGTGTGTGTGTGTGTGTGTGTGTGTGTGTGTGTGTGTGTGTGTGTGTGTGTGTGTGTGTGTGTGTGTGTGTGTGTGTGTGTGTGTGTGTGTGTGTGTGTGTGTGTGTGTGTGTGTGTGTGTGTGTGTGTGTGTGTGTGTGTGTGTGTGTGTGTGTGTGTGTGTGTGTGTGTGTGTGTGTGTGTGTGTGTGTGTGTGTGTGTGTGTGTGTGTGTGTGTGTGTGTGTGTGTGTGTGTGTGTGTGTGTGTGTGTGTGTGTGTGTGTGTGTGTGTGTGTGTGTGTGTGTGTGTGTGTGTGTGTGTGTGTGTGTGTGTGTGTGTGTGTGTGTGTGTGTGTGTGTGTGTGTGTGTGTGTGTGTGTGTGTGTGTGTGTGTGTGTGTGTGTGTGTGTGTGTGTGTGTGTGTGTGTGTGTGTGTGTGTGTGTGTGTGTGTGTGTGTGTGTGTGTGTGTGTGTGTGTGTGTGTGTGTGTGTGTGTGTGTGTGTGTGTGTGTGTGTGTGTGTGTGTGTGTGTGTGTGTGTGTGTGTGTGTGTGTGTGTGTGTGTGTGTGTGTGTGTGTGTGTGTGTGTGTGTGTGTGTGTGTGTGTGTGTGTGTGTGTGTGTGTGTGTGTGTGTGTGTGTGTGTGTGTGTGTGTGTGTGTGTGTGTGTGTGTGTGTGTGTGTGTGTGTGTGTGTGTGTGTGTGTGTGTGTGTGTGTGTGTGTGTGTGTGTGTGTGTGTGTGTGTGTGTGTGTGTGTGTGTGTGTGTGTGTGTGTGTGTGTGTGTGTGTGTGTGTGTGTGTGTGTGTGTGTGTGTGTGTGTGTGTGTGTGTGTGTGTGTGTGTGTGTGTGTGTGTGTGTGTGTGTGTGTGTGTGTGTGTGTGTGTGTGTGTGTGTGTGTGTGTGTGTGTGTGTGTGTGTGTGTGTGTGTGTGTGTGTGTGTGTGTGTGTGTGTGTGTGTGTGTGTGTGTGTGTGTGTGTGTGTGTGTGTGTGTGTGTGTGTGTGTGTGTGTGTGTGTGTGTGTGTGTGTGTGTGTGTGTGTGTGTGTGTGTGTGTGTGTGTGTGTGTGTGTGTGTGTGTGTGTGTGTGTGTGTGTGTGTGTGTGTGTGTGTGTGTGTGTGTGTGTGTGTGTGTGTGTGTGTGTGTGTGTGTGTGTGTGTGTGTGTGTGTGTGTGTGTGTGTGTGTGTGTGTGTGTGTGTGTGTGTGTGTGTGTGTGTGTGTGTGTGTGTGTGTGTGTGTGTGTGTGTGTGTGTGTGTGTGTGTGTGTGTGTGTGTGTGTGTGTGTGTGTGTGTGTGTGTGTGTGTGTGTGTGTGTGTGTGTGTGTGTGTGTGTGTGTGTGTGTGTGTGTGTGTGTGTGTGTGTGTGTGTGTGTGTGTGTGTGTGTGTGTGTGTGTGTGTGTGTGTGTGTGTGTGTGTGTGTGTGTGTGTGTGTGTGTGTGTGTGTGTGTGTGTGTGTGTGTGTGTGTGTGTGTGTGTGTGTGTGTGTGTGTGTGTGTGTGTGTGTGTGTGTGTGTGTGTGTGTGTGTGTGTGTGTGTGTGTGTGTGTGTGTGTGTGTGTGTGTGTGTGTGTGTGTGTGTGTGTGTGTGTGTGTGTGTGTGTGTGTGTGTGTGTGTGTGTGTGTGTGTGTGTGTGTGTGTGTGTGTGTGTGTGTGTGTGTGTGTGTGTGTGTGTGTGTGTGTGTGTGTGTGTGTGTGTGTGTGTGTGTGTGTGTGTGTGTGTGTGTGTGTGTGTGTGTGTGTGTGTGTGTGTGTGTGTGTGTGTGTGTGTGTGTGTGTGTGTGTGTGTGTGTGTGTGTGTGTGTGTGTGTGT